>NC_056720.1:9918019-10173019 GCF_018831695.1 Puntigrus tetrazona
GACCTATTGCTAGGCGGATGGATTTTTTTTTTACTACGTAAACAGTCCTCTTCATGTATTCTTGCGCGCGGGAAAGTAGCCGCACGAGAGGAGTTAACAAAATTAATTGTAAGTTTGCACAGACAAAATTAGTATGTTATTTATGACATTAGTCTACCTTAAACAGTTTAAAAGTTTCGTGGTTATTTTCAATTTTGAGACGTGCCTTGCCTTATAGAGTTCCCTGTTAAAAGCAATACAGTAAACGTGACTTTTGTCGTTTTACAAGCTAAAACACAAGTCAAAGCGACATATTGTGTTAGTAAACAGCCTGTCACGTGAGCTTAACTTGTCTTGGAAAAACACGAAAATGCTGAAAATGAATCCAGACATTGCCTTTAGCGTTTGTCACTTCACTACCTACTTGACTGCAGGCCTGTGCCAGTCACTCAAGATGAGCGCTAGAGTCATGCTGTCAGATTGAGCAGGTGGTCCACGCTGCAGACCCCCAAGACATGGGAAGTTAGCTAACATGCTACAGCTAACCGCCTATAAAATACCAAAAAAAGCTACTACTGAGGTCCAAAACACAGTAAGGGTTTGCAATGCCGCAGCCACGCAAGCAGGACAAAACATAGCGTGTCCAAAATACTGCTTAGTTAACTAGTCCAGCACAAACCAGTCTGCAGGCTAGCATTAATGCTAACGTGATATCAACACAGATGCTACAAACAACAACCGACCAGATCGGTCGCGCGAAAGAGAGGGTTTACCGGGCGATTTAACGGCAAGACGAGTAAACATACTAACCATCTTCGTTTGGTGAGTTTAATGAATGGGTTTACGTCCCATGCAGCAAGCTCTCGTGGTGACACTTGAGCGTTTGAACAGCTGAAGGAGTATTTTGATGACGCGTTCGGCAATCGCTCGCTCTGATTGGTCCATCTCGAAGCCGCACGAGAGCTGCGATTCTATTGGTCGATGCGGCAACGCAGCGACGCTTTGATTGGTCCTCGTTGGTGAAACGGCGAACGTCGCTCGTTTCCTTCAAGGACAGAAATAAAACCGGGAGGGCCGAGACGCGCAGCGACAAATGGGGAAGTGTTGAGGCGACGCACGCTCGCAAACGGCATGCTCGGGCTTTTCTGAACGTTTTGTGGTATGCTTGCGTAATAGTTATCAGGTACATCACACGACGCGGTTATTCAGCGATAAGAAAGTCAAAATTGGTTCTTGATTAATTTGGCAAGCTTTAAATCTTTCTATAGTTATTTCTACGTAGTTGATTGTATGTTTACTGCAGCTATGGAGATGTTTGATGTGAATAACTGTTAAGCCTGCTACGCTCTCAGCTGTTCTCCTGTTTTATTTTGTTGTTTTTTTTTCTCCCAAAAAGGCAGTCACTGCTGCCAAATGACTAAATCCTATTGGTCATGACATGCATGGTCATACATGTGTTTTTAAGGACCCTCTTATCGTCAAGAATCCTGACCCTGCTAAAAAATACAATAGAAGCCCAAATAGAAACCATCAAAGAAAGTCGAATGGTTCCCATTAATATAACATTGCTTTTTTTTCAGTAAAACATCACGACATTCCTTTTTGTTGTGTGTTTTGGATATTTTTCCAGTAGGATTTAACATCCTACCAATGTAACCCATCACATACCAGTAGACGCCATTATAGTTCCCATTGCAACCATTAAACTCATTACATTTTCTATGCTGTTTTGGGAAGGTTTCTATAGTTCTTTCAGCAGGGGAGGCGCAGATGGTTTGTAAGTTTCAAGTACATGTTTTTTTGTTTTGTTTAGATAAAGTTCTTTGCGTTATATTACAAGCTCTTCAGTATTGCTGTCCAATAAGCAGTATAAGTAGACCATTGACACCAGCGGTCTCTTATCTGGTAGGTCAGAGGAGCCCGAACAGCGGACAAAAAGCAAACTTGATTGAGGGCCAACTGAATATATTCAAATGTATTATTATAATTAAAAAAATCTATGCAAAAACACAAAGATGAATTAAGACTGAAGATACGCTCCAATGCCGATGACATGTTTTATTGCGTGATATGGCATGGCTGGGTCATCATGGGACAACTTTGGCGTGCAGGTCCCGGTTTGGGCATCTATCTCTGCAGGTGTATGATGCATATAAACTTAAACGTCCCAATCTGAACCAAAGAGAAAGGTGAAAACCTTGCATTTCCCTCTCCTCTGAAAACCATCTGTGTGGTCCTTAAAGAACCCAGAAACTGAACTGGGGTGTGTTCCCCATAAGCACCGCTTTAGCTATGATCACAACTTCCCTTCATCTCCATTGATAATGGCCATAGCTGCTTTTGGGGAACGCACTGCAAAAGAAGCTACAAGACAACATCCAAACACCCCAAAGAGCCATGTCGAAAATTCCTTTTGATAAGATTTTTCTTATCCTTTTGAACAACTTTTTTGAACATAAGAGGTTTTATTCGTATAGCGCACATTACGGTATATTACTGTAGTTTAAATCTTTTTACAAAAAAAAAAATAAGTCTGGGCCTCCATCCCCTGTGAAACAAACGCATTTGCTAAGAGATAATTACGCGGAAGCGAATGCGATGTGGTTAAACTTGGAACAACACGCTTTAATGTTTATATTTTAATGAACTAATGATTTGTTGATTGCGAATTAAAAACGCATTTCTTACCAGCACTTTAAAAAAATCAGTTTTTTTTTTTTTTAGTTCAATCGCTAAACGCCTTTAAATGAAGAATTCAACCAGTTGAACTGTTCGGGGCTGTATAGCGCTGCAGACGCGCACGGCTTTCACGCGACTTGCATGATAATTGGTCACGCGCATTGAGAGGACCCAGATATGCGCTTGAACTTGACCTTCTGAATTGCGTGGCTAAAAGACATGAGTATGCCCCTTGCACTCTTCTTATATGTGCCAATCACTCGTTAAGACTGATGTTCAATGCTCATTTCCATAAAATCCAGTCCGGCTCCAATTAAAGCACTGTGACATTCCCAGGCGAGTCTTTTCCCACGAAACAGCCAGCGTGGAAACAACTCTCCACAACGACTTTGGGTATGTATGCTAGTGAGAAGTCTTTAACTTGTTTCTAGTTGCAGGAGTGTTTGTGATTTGGCTTACTGAGATGTTGTTGTTTTGCTTTTAATTGGGAAACTTTTGGGAAATTGGGGAAAAAGTATGTCGTACAAAAAAAATACTTATAAATACTACTTTAATCTGATTGGGCTACATTAAAAAAAAAAAATCTTTGCAATTTTTCTTTCTTTGCGACGTTCTTTTAAATGGGGCTTGTTTTTATTACGTTGATTTTTCTTTTAGAATGAAATTCTTTTTAGAATCTGTATCTTTCTTACGTAATAATGACGTGCCGAATGCGTGTTTTGCTTGAAACGATCTTCATTGCTCTGATTTTTAAAAAAAAAAATCCGTCCTACCACAAATCTTAAGTGCATCCAATTTTGTGAAAAAAAAAATAAATTAAAATAAATAAATAAATCATAAACTTTATTCGTCGTAGACTTTTGGCATTGACCGCGGGCGAGCTGTGTTTGTTAGGAAAAGGATATGATTCAGCCCGGAGGTTTTTGTTTAGATTTGGTGTTTGACCTGTGACCTGGGGTCAAACAGAAACGTGTATAATTTGAGCAAAGGGTCAAGGCCAACCTGTGAAGCATGCCTACACAGAGACCGGTTTTTTGGTTTTGTTGTGTTTTTTTTTTTAACTGTAACATCGACAGTTTTTTTTTAAGATTGGGACATTTGAGCAAAAGCGTATATTTCCATTTATTTTTAAATTAGAGATTCGTTTACCATTATTGAACGATTTTGTCGAATCAGCAAAGTCTTATTGTTCGAAAACCATTTCGTTCCCACAACAAAGTCTATAAAAATACAGACTAATTAGGAAATGCTGGTATCGATTATTGTCTCATTTTACGGCGTTGCCGTGGCCCTTAAATATGCTGTAATAAATAATTGTATTTTGTACGAAACGTGATCAGTTTTGATATAGTTTTTAAGCTCAGTTTTGAACGTTACCGTATGTTGTCCACAATACTGCAGCTCTTAAAAATGAAGTGTGTTTTCACAGCGATATGACTAGTTCTTGACTAGAACCTTTTGTGGAATCAGTGGAAAAGTAAACGTTCTTTTTGGAACCATTGATGGATATTTAGAACCTTTTATTTTTAAGAACGCATTCTATTTTTTTTTTAAATTCCGTTTCACTCGAGTTAAATGTATTATGAGTAAGCTATTGGGTTAAATGAGTATTATTTTTAGCTATTTTATAGCCTGTTACTGTACGGTATCGTCATAACGTCAGTGTTTATTTTTTATATATTAAGGCGCATGTTAAAGCAATCTTATCATTTTCATGTTAAACGAATCTTATAATCTTATAACAAATAGAAATGCGCGTGACTCGTTTTAACCTTTTACCTCATAACATGTTTACCTTAATATTTAAAATCGCCGGAACATTTGAATTGTTCCGGGTTTAACAGTCTGATATTACCTTCATTCATTTGAATATTAGCCTGAAATATTACACGATGCCGCCATTTTTACGCGATGATTTATCTTTCCTGGTTTTCGACGTTCATTTATCTCGTCGCCAGAATTTGGTTTGTGATAGCCTATAAAATAAAAACTGAGGGCTAAATTAATTTGAACGATGACGTTGTACAGTTTGTTGCTTTGACGAGGCTTGATTTTTATTTGAAACAAGCTACAGATTTATAGCAGCTATGAAATCCCGCTACAAACGGTTCATTAGAGCCGGACAGTTAATTAATGTTATTATTATTATTATCATTATAAATTCCAATAGGCCTATTTGTATGTAAGTGTTGGACGTGCATGCATCATATTACAGAAATCTGCTTTAGCCTATTTGTTTTAAATCCGTTTTCAAAAAGGAGCTCCTTGTTTTAAATGATTTCAAAACAATTTGTAATATAATATGGGTTATTCTGAGACGGTTGTGCTTTGCTCAAATCGTCTCTTGGCGTGTAAGCACGCGTTATTGACAGGCCCCGCAACGGAAGGCTTCTTCTTTTCACGACGCTCGTCTTCTATGCAGTGTCCCACCGATAGGTGTCGCTGTTTTCCAGCCGTTTCATTGACGACGCGTCAATAACAGGCCGAGACGGCACGAAAAGAAATCTGAATGGAGTTTTTCTTTAAAACGCACCTGTGTTTATCCAAACTATAAAAATAGTTTATCATGTGACCGATGCTTTGCTGCGATGTATTCAAGCAGGGATGCAGGAGTTATTATTCGTCCATTCGTGCTGATGTTAAACTCAACGAAGATGATATGTTTTGATTCTACCATGAATATAGGTTTAAGCCATGCCCTTCAACGATTTAATTATAGCTTACCGATTTCCAATTGTCCCGGAGCTCTTGGCTAACTGTCAGCTAAAAGACGGGCTAAAAATCCTTTAAGCTATACACTAAAGTTCTCGCGGTACAGATGTAGGCCTGTTTCTGTTTCGTCAAACTCTGACACAGATCCCGGTAAGGCGCGCTGGCGACGTACTGTTGCTATGGTTACCTCCTCAAGCAAACGCGAATTCTTTTCGTAAGCGTTTGTTGTTGTTGCGCATTCTGTTGGCCTCCTAGTTTGTGGACGCGCGCGTGCTGTCGGCTCGGGGATCTCAAGGTGCATCGCGAGCACCTGTGACAGGTTTGACAATCAGCCTACAGACGCGCGATTGAACGCAACGCCGCGCGGGCTCCGCGCGCGCCTCTGCCTGAACCTTGCGCGGCGAAGTTGCGCTTATTTCCCCGGGGGCGGAAAGAGACCGGGTTTCTCTTTGGTCTGCCCATATGCTAATCCGGAGAGGAGCGAGACAGGCGTAACTCTGAACGGATCGCGCGCGCGGACTTCGGAACAATAACTCATCAATTCGCGGCGGGACGCGGTTTAAGCGCGAGCTGCTTGAGTTTCCGCGCACGTCCGCGCGCGGGGGACCGACGGGCAGGCTCGATCACGGCGCCAGCGCTGGGCACTCGGCGCGAACCCGGAGAACAAGTTGCGCGCTTGAGCGCCCGGTCACTCCGGACGAACGCCAGTGGCTGTTTTTCAACTAATCGACGCCGGCTCCCGTCGTGACGTGGTTAACGGGAATAGTTCGCGCTTCGAGCAAACGCACTGCCGCGAAGACCTCTGCTTTTTGACGTTTGCTTGTGGATTAGACACCGCGGTGTCGCGGATGACCCCCGGGTTTCGGTAAGTGAACGCTCTTTTGCGCTGGCGTGGAAATGCGTAAGTTTCAGCCTGTAAAAAAACGTGCGAAATAACGTAAACGTTTTACAGTAAGACGTGCTACCCGGTCGATCGTAAGTTGCTTTATAGCACACAGGCCTACAGTTAAATGCGTGCACTAAAAAAGTTGCTTTTTTTGTGTTGCATGTTTATTGCATCTTTACCGTCAGGTGTGTTACTTTTATCGTTCCGCTAATAAGGTGCTCTTTTTGTGTTTTCACTGACTGAACCTGAATCGCGTCCCTGAGGTGTTTTACCTGCGCTGTTGAAGCAGCCTGCCTTAAATATGCATTTGCAGACTATAATTTAACGAGTTGCAAACTGCACGTTTAGGCTAGAGTTAACAAAATGGCAGCCAACCGTGTCCTCCGTATTTCAAACAGTAAAGTTAAGGCATTTACGAGAGCCGGTGAAACCGAACAAACGACCAGAAATTGCTCAAACAAGTTTGCGCTCTAAATAAACGCGTGCACATTTCGTCTAATTCTCACGCCGTTTCTGTTAAGGGGAGAAAGTTTCCATTTGTCGGAGTTAATGTGGCGTATTTTAACTAAATCGTCTTTTGAGCGTTGTATGAAGTGATCATTAGGCAAGCCCGGGGAGCAAACAGTTGTGCGATTGTTAGAGGAGCCTGGGAAAATGTTCCGGGGTCCGGGAGGTGGAGTGTATTGACGCCAGACCCTCTTGTTAAGGGGACTTCTGTGCTCCCAGACGTTATTGTCATGATAATGAGCAGCCCGCACGTTGTTGAACTTGATGTTGACTTCTTTCTTTAGGGCCGAATTTTTTTCGGTCGCTTGTTTGTGGGAAAATCTTCTCCGGAGCTACAGTGTGAAATTAATTAATCAGGCCTTTGGAGCGGCCAACAATAGAGACCGAGAGGATCCCTGGAACCCCACAAAAGGCCCCAAACGTTTTTTTTTTTTTTTTTTTAAACTGTATTCTACCCAGCCACAACAGACCGAAAGATACTAGTTATATTTTAAGAGATTTCTTTTCTTGTTCCACTGTAGCCTGCGCGTTATTACTAGACACATTATTGCTATTATTGTTAACATTGCGTTGTTATACTTTTAAAAAGTATTAACTTGAGTGCAAAAAAGATGTAAAATAAGGCTGTAGCGTGTATTTCTGTATGTGTGTGTGTGTGTGTGAGAGAGAGAGAGCAAAAAAGCACGTGGTTGGACTTTTTACAGACTGCTTTGTAAACTGCATATTATAATGCATAAACATTTTACTTGTGTTTATGACACAATATCAATTAAATAGCCTTATACTCGTATTTTCATTTTACAGCCTTGGGTACAGTGGTTAATTAATGATATATGAACACAAAATAATGTAAACGAATTTGAAAGTATTTAATTATTTAAGGAACCGGAGAAGAACTCAAACATTGGTTGTTTGTTGATTTTCATTGTAACTTATGTTTCTCCAGGCACTCAGAGATGAGAGCTCATCACTGTCCACTAAAAGGTAAGAATTAAAACGATTTTACAAATTATATATATATATATATATATATATATATATATATATATATATATATATATATATATATATATATATAATTTTTAATATCAATTCTGAATTCTGAATGTTTAAATGTCGTACGTGTGAGTCTTGAGAATAAAGAGAATGTATTTGAAATTTTAATCGTATTAGTGTTTAGCGGTAAAACTTTATACTTAACCGTGCAATATGAACTTTAAAATATTAACACGATCAAATGGGCTATAAAACACTTTCAGTCACGGTTTCAGCAAATATATTATTTAAATATAAATATTACAGTTTACACAATACTATAATATAGGACCGATTTTTGATATTTGAAGATACCAGCATATAAAATTATTTAAATTGTGTAAAACATTAAGACTTCGTGTCCTTAAGTGTGTGTGTGTGTGTATATATATATATATATATATATATATATATATATATATATATATATATATATATATATATATATATATATATATCTTAATGTTGACATTATAGATAAAATGTTAAAGTGACAATTTAATCTGCTTTTACTAGTCTATTAATAAAGTCACGTAATGGAGCGAATGTTGATATTAAGGTTTTTTTTTGTATAAAAAAGTAATAAATAAGAACTGTAAAGAGTGGTAGCCTGTATGTCAAAGTTATCCTTCAACAAGGTGACTGAAGTGTGACTCGGGCGGTCTTCTCTGGCTCTGAACTTCAGCACCAAGGACAGGTCCCTTCTACCTGTGGGCTCCAGACTAAGCTTACTCTGCGTCTCAAACTGAGAATCATCCTGCAAAACACACGTCTCAGCAGCGTAACCCTCATCGTTACACATGATGTGAATTATTATTTATTGCCATTACAACGCTTTGAGTTGCCGTGCGAATATGCCATATGAAAGAACAGAAGGTTGTTTGTAGAAAAGGTGCAGTGTGTGTCATTCGGGCCTGTATATTCACTGGTTACAGTCTATTTTTGAGACTGGTGGGAAGCGCATATTTGAAACAGGACATGACGCAAAGAGCGGGAGTGTCTAAATCATGTGGAGGTGTGTGTGTGTGTGTGTGTGTGTGTGTGTCGGAGGGCGGGGGTTGAGAGAAGGGGCGAGCAAGACAGAGAGACTCTTATAGTGGTATTTGCATGAGTGTGTTTTGTATGTGGTTATAAAATGTTTCAATGATAGAACATAGCAAACGAATAATAATATTTGCCATATTTTTTTGTCATAGGCCCCGTTTATTGGTTTCAAAAATAATGTGCAATAATGAAACTGCACACTGAAGTCTTCACACTAAATTCCGTGTGTTTTAACGCGTTTATTAGAATTAAACACTTGAAAGAAATAGGGTTTGTCTGTGAAAGTGTGAGAGGAAGCTCTTCGTCTGTTACATCGTAACCGCACAAAAGCAAAAACAAAAAAAATAAAACCGAAAATCATTTTAGCCTAAAAACATTACTAAGGCCGTGTGTTTAAAGCCGCGCGGTAATTTGACGCGTGGTGGGAAACAAAACGGTTGTCCGTGAACCGAAGACGTTTGAAAATCGTCTTGAGGCATTTAAAAAAATATATGTATTTAAAGCGTTTCGTTAAATGCTCGTGAAAAATATCATTTCATCGTCTTCTTTCGTAAAGGTGCTGGGATTGGTATGACGTGCCTGTTTAATGTCGTGCTTAAAGTGAGCCGTTGCCTCGCGCTGTCCTTTAGTAGAGTTTAACAGAGAATAAATAAACACACGAACGGGTCAATCCGGGACCTTGCGCCTCAGAGGCTGGCTTTTGCTCGAAATTGGAGAAATGAACGAAGTAGCCCTAATTAACAGAACAATTCATTATTTCTCAAATAGTGTCGTTTAAGCTGTAAATACCAACTGTATTAACCTGTGGATCTCTGTAGCGAGCTAATTTTATATATATATTGGTCAGCGCTCTCTCTCTCTCTCTCTCTCTGTCTCTCTCTCTTTTACATTTAGGCCAAGCGTTTGCATAAGGCTGCGTTATGCACGAATGTGGAACTTTTCCAAACAAACGCCACTTGTTTTTGTCGATTTCGTTTGATGTGAAACGCAGGTTCGAGTTTTCACAGCAGTATATAGAAATATCAGATGCATCGCCTCGCATGACGTTTCTCTCGTTAAATGGAACAGTCCATTCCGGTTTACACGGAGCCACCGGGAGATCCCATTTTCAAATCAACCGGGGAATATATTTTAATGGAAAATAAGGTGTGTGTGTGTGTGTGAGAGAGAGAGAGAGAAGGAGAGATAGACAAAAAGAGGGAGGGAGAGATAGAGACTCCATCTGTTTGTCTGCGTTCATGCATATTTTTAACTGTTTATTTTATATATTATATAAATGATTGTATAAAAACGTGTTTCTTTATAATGCATGTTATTAGATGTTCACGGCCGTTTATGGCTCGGTCAAACTGCGTAAATATGCATTAAAAGGCTTAAATATCTGCCGGCCTTTCGCATCTTATCCTCGTCTAGATCCTGTAATAAAGTGTCTTCATTGGGAGAATTTACATAGCTTTTCTGCTCTCACGCCCCGCGCGGTCCATCATGTTGCTCTACGGGTTTCACGGTGTTTAACGTTCGCAAGCAACACCAATAAAGATTTTATTTGACCACAACTGCAGAATCACTTACAGTGGCGCCTCGTAAAGAACGCGGCGTGAAACACAAACTGCATTTAAACATCTCTTCTTTTGTATTTCATTGCATTTATCGGTTATTCAAATGGCGGACAAAGCTAAAAAATCTTTTTAGACGTAGTAGAAATGTAATCAGGTTTATTTAGTTGGTTAGCTGGCGCTGGATGCATGCATCTGGATGTCATAAGCATTAAATGAAAAGAGCTAAATAATTGCATTGCGTCTTGATTTAAACCAATCCTTATTTTTAATTTCAAGGTGTGTGTGTGTGTGTGTGTGTGTGTGTGTTTAGAGTTATTCCATTTGACCTAAGCTAAAAGATCATTTTAGTAAAAACTTCAAAATATATAATATTTTGACCCCCATTGAATAAGACCCCACTCCTGACTCCCGCCGTTCATCTGTGTGTTCATAATTTTATTTTCATATCTCAACAAAACGACTTCCTGGTTGTCTGTTAATCAGCTACACCACGCTGACTTTTTTCCCCCCAAACAATCTTCAAAAAGTACTATTCTTCAACTAAACGCCCTCTCCTCTTCGTTCAGTTAAATTATCAATATTTTAAACACACTCAGAATACATTATTCCCAGCTACTGCAAACATTTCTTCAAGAACATCGGCATTTAAATCAAACATTAATTCTACAGTCTTGAAATAGTCACACCAACTAGACATTTCGACTAGCGATTTTATTGGCGCTAAGTGCGTCTCCCAAAAAAAACCCCAATGCCTTTTAGTTTTGCGATGGAAAATACGTTCTTTCCAGAACCGTGGCGCGTTCAGCTCATTATTGGTCTGAACGATATTTGAATGCATTTTGAATAACGTGACAGATGAAGGCGCAGGTTAGGGAGGTCACGTTCGGCTGAAGGATGCTGAGAGCAGCGCTCGGTCACGGCCGCGTCCCCCGGGTGTCTCAGCCCTGCTCAGCCATGTGTATCAATAAGCATTAATGGTTAATGCTGGTGACATCACAGTTGTGTTGGCGGTGTGACCCCCGTGGCCCTGCCCAGAGGAGCCCCTCAGTTCAATCTCCTCCCGTTCAGTGCTGCTGCTGCCGCCGGAGCCTCGCGCTTCCTCGCGCTTCCTCGCGCTTGGCTTTTCAGCCGTAAGATTTCAACATAAAGATTTTATTTCCATCTACATGGCTTTACTTTAGCAAACAAATCGCGGAGGCATCGAAAAGGCGCCCGGAAGCCCCGTTAAACCTTGAGATTAACTTGTTCTCACGCTTTTTTTTTTTTTTTTTTTTTTTTTGGCGAGCGCCGTCGTTTGAACGAAATGGATGTGTTCTGGACGTTTTTGGAAAACGCTGGATGGTGAATGAAATTGTGAGTACCTCTTTTATTTTGCGACGTTAAACGCACGTCGTTTCCGAGCCAGCTAATGTATATCTCGTGCCGTTCGAGCGCAACTTCCTTTAAACCTGCTTCGCGGGGTTTTCGTTCGCGTTAAATTATTTAAGACGTAAGCTATTTTTCTCTTATTTGTGCATTCTTTCAGTCGAACCAGTCGCCGGTTTTTTTTAGTGCACATGCTGATCTAGATCATGTACTACAGCTCGCAACACAGCCTTAAAAATAAAAGTTCCACTGAGATCAAAAGTCTTTTTAGTCTTGTTGTCATACCGAGAACCTTTCTAAGTTCTACAGAGACCAATTAATTCGCTACTGCTTTAGAAAACGGTGCTGTGGTGCTTTAAAGAACCCAGCAACCAAAACACTAACCTGCGACAAAACATCAAGAACTTCCTAATTTACAAAAAAAAAAAAAACGGTGTAATGAGTGTATAAACCACAACGAGTTGATTGGGATACAGGTATTTAGCTGAACATAAAAAAAGCCTTGTAGCTATTTTTAGGCAGTTGAGCTTTATTTAGCTTATTTGAGGTAGAACCAATTCCGGAAAAGCTAGATAGGTCGATTTAATTCAGAAATGATCACATGGGCTAGGACAGGCTGAATTATGAAGTATTTTAGAACACCTTCTGATATTTAATTTTACCAGGTGAGCCATTTAACAGGCCGGATCGAGATACCCAATGCAGGCCTGTTAATGATAGCCTCAATATCCTACAACGCGTCCAGTTAACCACGAATAGCCACAACGTAGGCTATACAGTCTAACTGTGCCGTTGAATATCCAAACAGTCATTTATGAGGCGTTTAGTCGGTATTTTTTGAAATAAAACAGGACGCGTGCTATTTTAAAGCAGTGTCTTGACAGCATGCCATTGGTAAATGTCCACGCGCGTGGACGTGAACCTTATGCTATTGCTAAGCCCATTTCAAACGAGTTACACGAGGATTGGAGGGGGTTTTTTTCCCGAGACGTATGTGCTTTTTAAACATTCTCAGCTACCGACATCGCTAGGCCAAAAAAAAAAACTACATGCGTTTAACACACGTCGTAAATAATCGCGCTATTTTGGATGCCCAAATGCACGCGTTGCGCAACAGCCCTTGGACTATTAAACGCACATAATATGAGTGTATTTAGCCCACGTGTATGTGTGTGCGCGCTGAAAGAGCGAGTGAGACTGTAACGGAGCTGCACACACGGCAGTGAATGCAATAGCTCCATGTGACCACAACAGAAGCTGCATCTGGCGTACGCGGCGGTCCCTTTAAGACACATGGGTTAGTTTTTCTCTTTGGTTATCTAGCTGTATGAGTTTATGTGATATCATAAAGCTAGAGAACCGAATGTATAAACTAATTCCAAAGACTTCGGAGCGCTTTGAACGGGAACGAGGCTGGGAAAGCCGGAGGGATGTGCACGGTCGGGGGATGAGGGAAACGGCGATGTCCGCTACAAAGAGCATCGAATCCGGTAGGCATGCAGTCGGCGCTGCGTTAACGCGTTTCGGAGGTCTGGAAGGGCTTGGATACCTAAAGCTACGCGGGAGACATGGATTTTACGTGGGATCTGCCTCCGGCTGCATAGGGACGCGCTAGAACGCGGACGAAACGCGAACGCTCGAGACCCAGGCGGACACGGACTTGGCGTTCGTTCTCAAGTGTGCTTGTGCTGGGCAACATTCCATCATAGACGCGATGATGGCGTTGATGTACGAATTCTGGATGACAGGAATCGGTTCATCGAGGTGTTTCAAGCGATTGGTCGGATCCCGCGGGTCACGTGGTCCTCGCATAACACGGGAAAGTCAAACCTCGGAGGTGTGTGCGGCTCGGCACTCTTTTGTGTCTTATGGTAATGGCTGAACTGGGAAATAATCCGTGCTCGTGGCTTAACGCAGAACGCGAACTGTGAAAATGTTTGCTGTCTTGTTCCATCGGGCCGTTCCGACCGCAAAACGAGGAGAAAGGCTGACCTCGCCATTGCACACCTGTCAAAGCTCGACCATTATTGTGCTTGGTGGATGTTTTCTTTGTTTTTTTTTCCCCTTCCATCTTCAGTTTGTTGTTGTATTCCAAATTCTAAAACCGTTCATGACGCCACAAATGAAATGTCAAGGCTATTTTAAACAGACTGCTCATATGACATCATCCTATGACACGTGCGTGGCGCAAATGTCTTACTTGGTTTTTTTTTTTTACTTTTTATGAAACAGCTAGGCCTCTGATAAGCACTCTGGTATTTGTAGGCCTGCGTCAATGGGTTGTAGTACAAACTAGCTGTTGTTTCTGGCGATTTGTCTGCCTTTTTTGGTTAGTGCTACATCACACACAGCTACGTTTGATCCTAGGACGTGATAATGATAAATACAAGGCTGAAATGCGTGTAAGCCAGTGATATGTCAGCTTCAAGGTGGATCTTTACTCATAAAAGACATAATTCTTTGCATGAAAATAAGTTTTGTTATTTAGCACAAATATAGGTGATATGGGTCTCATTAATTGCTGACAGCTTAAACATTTTGGGGGGGGTTTCACTCAAATCCTTAGATGTTGTAATTCATGGGGGAGGGCACAGACATGTAATGGATGCATGACACAAATAGAGTCTGAGGTGCAGCGAGAGGCCTGTCTGAGAGGTGCCCCAGACATTTTCCCACATTAATATGTGTCTGGTCCTGCGTTAGGGGCCCCAGCAGATGGAGTCTTGTCTTAGCACCTGGCATACGCAGCGCGGCTATTGTCTACGTCTAATTCTGATCTGAATTAAACGTAACCAACTCTGCATCCCAGTGTCACAACTGCAGAGACATTGCGAAAAGGTGTTTGGGGGTGGGTGGGGGTATTTGGCCAGTTTTTTTGATGCAGTGCTCTTATTTTGTTCTGATAACGCGTTTAACGTGTCCATGATGGGGCTATTTTTTTAGACGTACTCATAATTAACTATACGCGTAATCCATTTTGTGCTTGTCGGGATTGTTTTTGAATTCTGTATATGGTCATTAGATATCTAAGACTTGTACATACATTATATATATATATATATATATATATATATATATATATATATATATATATATATATATATATATATGCTTGTTATATATATATATATATATATATATATATATATATATATATATATATATATATATATATATATATATAATCTCAAAATGCAGTGTATGCATCGAGGCCTCCAAATCAGATAATGGTGTTTTGATTCTATATAGGCTGAGAATGTGGTTTTAAATTAAATCTTTTGAGAGCATTTTGAAATGCATTTGGGCATGCTCTCTTTTGGAAAACTGCCCCTTTAGGGTCAAATACTTTGCGGTTCAGCGTGTCAATATTATTTGTAAAGATGTGGTACAGTAGGACAGCAGTATGTGTAGAAATTGATGGCGACACATTGTGCATTCTGCATCATCTCTATTGTCTATCCTGCTTGCTGGAGCAGTGTTGGAAGCTTTAGTGACAGTGCTAGGGGGTTAGGTTCGTGTTATTAAAATTGGTGTTAGTGACAAGTTTAATTCTTAAGGCACTCGTAACGTAGATGCTTTGTATTTTGGTGTCGTTTTATTTGCAGACCGCTCTCTGAATTTAATTCAAACAGATCGGCTTTCAAACAGGTACTGTTGCTCACAATAAAACGGGACTTTTTATCTATTATTATTCAGTTTTCATTTTTACCTCAAATGTCAATCACTTCTCCGCTGAACTTATGAATTCTGAGTTGGTATCTTAGCAACGGCCTCTGATCCAAGAAGTGAAATGGGAACGAAAATCATCCTTTATTTGGAGCCTTACATTGGCAGATTTAAAAGGGCCCTAAAGAGTGTATGAATATATTTTACACACACCAGACTCGCAACGCTTTAAAAAACAACAACAAAAAAACTCTGTATCAATACCGTAGCATACACTATCCAAATAATCGTTTTTAAATGCGTTATTAATGTATACGCGAAACGTTTTATTTATTCAAACGCCGTTAAATGAAAAAGACGACGTCTGCTTGTACCTAGCTACCTTAGCAGCACTTTTTAGCATCGACGTGCCCAAACTGTTGTCTGTCTCCCTCCAAAAGCCCTCAGGTGATTCGCGACCCCTCGCGACGCACAAGATTAAAAAGTTGTCGAAAGGAACAATGACTGAAACGTTCGGGGTTTTCGCTCAGATACCTTAAATGTTGAAAACGTGGTTTCCTCACGCAAGGCGTAGTATATCTGTAAATATTAAGAACCGCCGACATAAATAGTAGCCTGTAATATTTGCCTTTCAGGTCTCTTCAAACTGGAGTCGCGCGCTTTGCAGCCGCCAACCGTCAAAAGTCACTTTAAATTGAATTCCGCGGGAGTTTTGATAACCGACGCGAGCTGAATGAATTTAGGCGAGGAAATGTTGTTTGTGTGCGCGCGACGCTATTAAGTTTATCACTTGGTCGCGTGGCGAATTTGTTTTCGTTTGTTCAGTTTTAGAAAACGTTTAAAAGGTCTTGTTTCTCATAATACAAACATCGTTCCGCATTAATGTCTGTCATGAACCGCTTTGAAACGCGTGTTATATATATATATATATATATATATATATATATAGTAGGCTATGTGAGCAGCTTATTTCATGTTGGGTATTGCATAGGAGCCTCTAACCTAGATTTTATATAATTCTGAACTAATGGTAAAAATGTTCATTCATATAGTTAAAAATGTCATGAAAATTTAATAATTAAAAAAAGCTTTATCCTTTCCTTGAACTCCCTGGAGTGCCTTCAGGGCCCCTCAAGGGTCTGTGGATACATGGTTAAAAAAAAGGAGTAGATTATTAAACCTGGCAACACAAACAAATATAAAAATCGCAATGCTCTTTACTGGTTATATAAGGAGATTTATCTGGGTTCTATTGCATAATAGACTTTTCTATATTTATTTTAGAGCATGTTGTATTATTTTTGAGCCCTGCATAATTTCACTGTCATTGTGTTCTGTATCGTCTTGCGCGACAAAGAAAGCAACGTTAAACCTGAATTCGGATTTCCTTTCAAGATCTTAGTGGATGCGTGTTGGAAAGAAGGTGTTCTAGAAACGTTCACCTATTTATAGCTTCACTTAGCTCTGTGAATGATCGTCATCAGTAGCCTACACGAGCCTCACAAAGATAAAAGCTCAGCTAAATTTAAGCGGATTTTTACAAAAAAATAGCCTACGTATTTTTAAGCTAGGCTAAAAATGCTCACATTTCTGGCTGAGTTCACTAAGATGCCTTATTCTGTGTTTTGACAGGAAAAAGAGACCTTGGGAATCAGTGATAAAACACGGAAATGAACTGACCTCAGATCAGGTGAGTGATGTAGCATTATCATGCGCTCTCAATATGACCTTGACTTTAATTTAGCATGAGGTTGCATGTTTAAGAGGCGAGTATGTAACAGGTTCTCTAACCGTTGCTGCGTGTGTGACTTGTAGGAGTACGTTAGTTTACGTTTACGGGCAAGTGTGAACATATATAAGCATAGTAATCTCCCATAAATAACCTTATGCTATGCTTTTTTCGAAACATGAGTAGGTTGTGCAGAATAATGTGCATATTTCAAGCTGAGCCTTTTTTTGTCCACACATCGGTGTTTATTTCAAGGGAGCAATATTGTGGTGAACTGGCTTCCGCGTGACATCAAAACGGGTTTCTTTTCCCCCCAAAAAATGCTGGATGGCAAACATAGGAGGGATTACTATGGCAACAGCGTTTGCCCTTGCTCATTGGTGGTAAGGAGTAAAGCAGACTTATGTCACATGACTCCAGTCAGAGCCGTATCCTGCGAGGCATTGGCTTACATGTTCATTTCAAAGCTCAAATTTATGTTTATGTGTTACCCAGGAACAAGGAGACGGCTAGGTTAACGCGGGATGCACTGTATTCCAGTACTTTTTTCTGCTTAGACTTTTACAGTTAGTTTAGTTACACACACACACACACATATATATATATATATATATATATATATATATATATATATATATATAATTTTTTTTTTGTAAATAAAATATTTTTTTCGTCATTCGATTCACTGAAACTACAAATACTCTTAGTGCAAGACCATCTTAAAGTTGAAACCCATCGCTCAGGGATCCAATTAAACACTTCTACGTGAATTTGATCACAGTAGTTTATTTTATCGCCGTTTCGAGCCGTAACAAGCGCAACGAGCATCTTTACGATCTTAACAGCGTAGCGCTTTACTCATTCGCTCGCTCTCTGATCCAATTTGTTTCCACACTGTTGCTGGACAAGAGATGGGAAGGCCGTTTGTGTGATCTATATTTTAATTCTTTTGTTCAGAGCCTTATCCCTTTAAAATATTGCAGGAGTCCCGGCGGCGTGTGTGTATATAAGGTGTGCTCATGTGGAAAGGCTATGAGGGTGGTTCAGTCCTTCACCTTCCTAATTCCCTTCTTTCTCTCCTCCGCCACCCCCCTCTCCTCCACCTAAAGCCCTCTCTCTAACCCTCTCCAGACTCACACCCTCTCTCTTTCTCTCCCTTCACAATCTCAAGTCAGAGTTCAATGGCACTTTTTTCATTCTGTCCTTTTCTCCGGCCCCCCCTCCTCTGCCCAACTCTAGTGGGTTTTGCGAGATGGGGGGCAGGTACCTTCCCTCCCCCATGTGAACTTTAGCTGCAATTCTCCAGGCACACATGCATTGTGAAACACAGATTGAAAAAGAAATGAGCACCTTTTTTTTCACTCTTTCTCTCTCCTCTTGCCTTAACAGAGAATTCTCAAACTCACCCACTCTCTCCCACGCAGTGTATTCATTGCGCTCACGCCGCCACACAAGAAAGTAGCCTCGTTTTATGGCACTCTTGTGAAGGCAGTGTGGCGCAAGCAAGTCAGAAAGCAGTCCATAGAAGTACTAGAGTTCGTGTAATTTCGTATTGTATTGTGCAGGGGAGATATGGAATATATAGACTATGGAAGTGTTTTACCAATGGAGTGCTTCCTTGAGATCTTTTACCCTTGACAGGGAGATAACCATTTTATCTACTACATTTCAGTGGAGTGCGACAGTCTGCTTTCAGAAATGAAAACTCATTCGTTTCCTCCATAGGGAGAGTGATTTTTAATGATAACTCATCAACTTTAAAAACAGACCTGCTGTGAGTTTCGAGGTTGTTAATCGATGGCGCGCGCCTTTGTTCAAGCCTTCTTTTTGCATTATTTTCATTTGGACTAAAATAAGCTGTCTGAAGGGATAGTTCACCTGAAAATAAACACCCTGCCGTCAGTCACTCTCCCTCAGGTTGTTGTTTCTTTGTTCTGTTGTACACAAAAGATGATTTTTTTTGAGGGATGTTTCCAAGCAGTGTATGGTAGTTGTTGACTTACATAGTATGGGCAAAAAATACTGTTTGGTTACCAACGTTCTATTGTGCTGAACAGAAGAAACAACTCATGCAAGTCTGGTACGACTTTAAGAACCACATTACGCATTATGCTGTACATTAGCCATAATTCCACCAATTAGAGAGTTGCTATAAGCGAAGTGCACCAAAATAGCTAATGCACCAGGGTGATTCGGAGGCATCAAATAGGGTTACATACCAGCAGCAGCACTAAAGGGTGCGTAATAGTACTTCCAAGGATACATATTAGTACCTAAACGATAGACATTAGCACCTTTTGAAAAGTAACCCCTCAGTCACAGCTTGCGCTTTTTATTCGTGTATGCTAACATGCTAACGGCGGAAAGTGCTAGCGGAAGGGCATCAAGTTGTTTAAGAGAAAGAGAAACCAAGTGAGTCTCTTTTTCCTCATCGTGTAAGCCAGAAAAACAGTCCGTGACATTGGCCTAGTTCTAGATCACGATCGCCCAGAGGAAGAATTGAATTGAGGAATCAGAGACAGAGGATCAGAGGGGACTTAGCACCCTGTGGCTATGAACCCCCTCGCTCCATACCAGCTAACCACCTTTCACCCTCATCCCGGGCTGTTGCTTCCTCTTCAAGTTCCCGGACGAGCCCCCACTTTTTATAGAAGGACTCAATATCGCGCACGCGAGGTTCGATAGTTCAATGCAAAGCCGACTTTCTGAAATGATGCATGTACGAGAGGGAAGAGGCAGCATATATAAACAAATTCTCCGCGACGCACGCACGCACGCACGGAAATCTATAGATTTCTCAAGATGTTCTGTCTGTTGACTTGCACCATTACCATTTGTAAATGCCACGGAAGATTGCGCTGTTAGTGCAATGCTTTGAAAATGTATCAGGAATTATTGATATTCAGTTAGAATGTGTATGCCGCACACGGACAGAACCACAGTCATCAAATGTTTATGGGTAAACTTGGGATGGGAGAAGCAGGAAGCACCTGATTGCCAGCGCTTAAGACATTTTTTTCACTAAAAATGAATATTGTTACTTCGGCGTTTTATTAAGGAGAGACAATACCGCTGCAAACTTTGCAGTCAGTGCTTTTTTTCATGAAAAACTTTTATTCAAGCAAAGATGCATTGAGAATGCATTAAAAAAAAGAAAAGGTGTACACAAAAATACTAAGCAGCTGTTTTTAACATTGATAATAATGTGTCTGATTTTTTATATATGAACAAATTCGATAATTCAGCCTTGGTGAAAATAAGGCATCTTTTAATAACCTAACCTTTTTGAAATCGTGAGTGGTAAGAGCTATTGACCTACTTTATTAAGCAATCAGATAATTTTCGGATTTGCCTGCTCGACGAAATCCCAGGCGAAAAAAATCCCACAGGCTTCCAGCAACAGAAGATTTCAAGCCATTTTTGTGAATTGCTCTGAACACCTTAGTCAATACCGCTCTAATATTGTGGCGGTTTTAGAGTCAGCATTAGCAAACAACTTACATTAACCTCGGAAAACATGAAAAAAAAAATCAAATTAAAGCTTTCTGGTTGAGGGTGTGAAGTATTTTACCAGTGATTGCACTAGCGATATTAGCATCACAATGTTGCGTTCAGCAACGGAGCGGCATTGCGTTATAAACTTTCCTTTTGTGAATTCGGCTGGCTGAGAGTTTCTAAGCGACGATTTGCTTAGAGATTTATGCAGCGGTTTTCTCAACGTCGTATAGAATGCTGTGAACCAAACCAAATTGTGGATATATTACTCACGGTTGTTTTCATTTGTTTGAAAGCCTCTGGTCTATGAAAAAAAAAACAGAAAGGAAAATTCTTTATAGATTGGAATCCATATACAGGGCTCGATAGCTCGCTTTGTAAGTTCATTTGAATTATACCTCCTGCATTATACGCCTTGATAGGAAATAAATCTCTTTAAATGAATGCGCTCAAGGGGCTTGCGTTAAAAGGAGGGTTTTGTCGGTAGTGCTAGCATATGCTAACATAAATTAAAGCCTATATTTCTCTGCAGAAAACAGATTGATGCTTAAAAGCTAAAAAAGCCACACTTTTTCACAGTGGATTGCTTAAAGTGGCTACTGTGTGCCGGCGATGTCCAAAGCGTGCAGAAATCGGCTGATTTTCTTTTTCTTTTTTTTTTCAAGAATAGAAAAGCTAGCCAAGCTGAGTAAGGCCTCTGTGACATTGCCATGCAAAACACTGCTTCAATAGTGAAGTGTATTTATGAAGATGAGGGTGGTGGTGGGGGTAAGGGAGAGGAGGGGGCGGTTTAGAGGGGGACGTTATGAAAAGGCAGCAGGCTGCGAAGTGAATGGGACCGGCGAGGAGGGGGGCGGCAGGGTCCGCGCCTCCATTGGTTCAATGCAACGGCCGGAGCAGCTGTGAAAGGAGGTCTCCCCTTTTTCCCACGACCCAGCAATGGGGCAAAACAGTGGCCCGAGTCTGCCAGGGTCAAGTCACTTTGCTAATATATACACTGGGCTTGTGTACGCGGACAATGCATACACACAACTCATTTATTTGGTGTGTGCACACAGACGGACCCGCACTCATGTGTACACACAGTCGCCTTCAGACTGGGGAGACAGGGTGGGCAGCGAGAAAAGACCCTGACTCTAATTTCGGTCACTTTGGGGCCATTGTCTAGTTCTAGACCAACAGTCCCAGATTCTGCAAATTTAACAAGCTAGCCAGGACTTGGCGAACTTACACACTCAGACACACACCTGCTGTTCCCCAAATACTGACATATATATTTTTAGTCATGATAGACAGACAGATAGATGATAGATAGATGACCAAATCAGTGGATGGACAGAGAAAGATGATACAAGTAAATAATCAAATAAATGGCATTCAGAAAGATGAATGGATGTATATTCGGATAAATGTTAGATGAATCATTAAATGAATGGATAGACGAATAGAAAGATGGATAGATAGATGGATGGATAGACAGATAAAAAAGAGGGATAGATAGACAAATATATTAAAAAATGGATAGACGGACGGACAGATAGATGTAAAAAATATATATATTCTGATAAATGATAGCTATTTAGAGCCAAGTTTCTACATTTTTAACCTTGCATTTGGTTGTTTAGTTAATATTAAAATTCATATAAATCAAATATGTTAACAATATAGACATGACATGCTTCAGCTTAAGACGATCATTTTTCGTCAGTGTAAAACCTGTTAGAATATAAATTATATAGGAAAAAATTATATAGGAAATAAATTTTTTGCGCGCGCGCATCTTAAAGTGTTTTGTTGGAACACCCACAAAATGCTTAGCAGTTTTAATTGCATGTTTGTTTTCTGTATTGCTCACCCGTCTTGAGTACACATTTATGGCCCATACGTGCAGTCTATTAGCGAATATGGACCCTGCGTCTCTCCCGGGGTCTTCAATAGAAGGTACCATCTTGTTAAAGGCGTATTACAGACTCCACCACTGTGTCACAGTCTTTCTGCCTCTCCCCACCCACCTTGTGCCGTTTACACTCCTTTATGGTACATTTGTCCTGCAATAAGCCCATTCTTTTGATAAACAAGCACAGGCGCTGGCATCGCCCTCTGCTCTTGCCTCCCTCTCCTATTCAGAGGCTCCTGGAGTACAGCAAGACAAAGAAGAGACTCACTTAATTAGCTGAGCGAGAAGATGCATTGGGGCAATCACCCAGCACAATGAGGGAAACGTACAGCATGTTAATTCAGCGTGGGGTTGTAGTGAGCTTCCCGGGGCCCAGAATAGCCTTTTGTTTAGCGCCTGGACGGCGTAATAGATCAGATGCGCTTCAATTAAAACAAATGTGTTCTGAGCCTCCTTTCGAGAAGGTGCGGATGCATATTTTCTTTGTTTGTTTAAGGAAACTATTCTAGCTGTAAGCCACATTGTCAAGTCTTGAGCCGGAGCTGATTGAGAAACTTGCACATTTCGCACACTTTTCCTTGTGCGTTTGATATTTTACGGATTCTGATGATTTTCAATATAGCGTACGGGTCATATTTATGATCGTTTTTGCAGACTGACAGCCCAAGTCCTCATTTGCTTTCACTAGATGGAAAAGTACAGCTAGGATAGCCCTCAAAAATTCAATTTTTATTTTTTACTGAATTTTATGTAAAGATACATACTTTTTCGAAATAGAAATTTCTGCAACTGACAATTTTCTGCCGAAATAGTAGAGTTACTGAAATGTGTTTTATGTTACATGCAATTGCTCAATCAGTGCTTTATCTGTCAATAAAACAACTTGCAAATAAAATGGCACATAATGTTACATTTACGTCAGAAAAGCCATTTAATGGCATTTAAAGCCATAAAATGCTCAATAAGCATTTTTCTAAATATATGCACTATACTTTATTGTAGGCTACTTACTCATTATTTAATGCATATTTATGGAGTAGTAACATAATTCCTGTGTTAAAGAGTTGACACAAAACTGTGTACAAATTAAATTTATTAATTAAATATATTTATTTTTGCTTTCAGTTTAAATTTCGGTCAAGCTGCAACCTGAATTATGTTTTTCAGTTCCAGTCCAGAATTTTATTTTATTTCTATATGTTTTCAACAGGAGAAAGACCAGTCTACTGCATTGATTTTTTAACATAGTTTTTTAGTTCTAGTCAGTGTTTCAGTCTTTTGCGCATCCTAATATTTATGATCTGTTGAAAAGATCTGTAGCTATCTCTGTTTCAACGCAAATTGAAATAATTTCGTTTTTAGAATTTCATATACAATGTAATGCATTACTGTTTCTATGTAACTGTTCTAAGCGTAAATTGTTTCTTCACCAATTTTTGTTTTGTGTTGTGAGTTTTTTGTGAGTATTTCATCGTATACTTTTAATTAGCTCAAATGGCATTGTAAATTGTCAATTTTAGTCAATTAAAACATATTGCACCAAATATTCAGTAGTGTTTTGGAAAGAGAGTATTCACATTATGACTAAGCATTCTGGCTGTTCACACCATTTTACGCAGATGTAAATTCATGTTGTGTTTTAGGTAAATTAGTTTGAACAACTAACCAGTCTGCACGTGGCAACACTGGCTTAACCAATGGTGTGAGTTTGGGGGCGTGGCTGCTTTTTGACCAACGAATAGCAGATAAGGGGAGCGGTTCCAAAGACTAATGTTGATTTTTAATTAGTTTTATGCTTGAGGATTTTTTTTCTGAAAATGTTCAATTGTTGTCCTGATACGCGTATCGCTGCTCGCCATAAACTTTCCATTTCCGGTATTTTGAGCAATTAACGCTGGCATTTTTCTTGTGATGCAACCTTCCATGTACAATGCAGCGTTGCGATCCGCTGTCGCCTTGTTTCAGTAAATCTATTTCTGTTGAATTGAGTGGGAGGTGTGATTGTGTTTGGGTGTGGGGGCTTATTCAGGTTGCTTCTGTTACAGTGGCACCCCGAGGCGGTTACTTTCATGAAGACAGATAAGCTCACCGTGAAAATCCCTCTCTCTCTCTCTCTCTCTCTCTTTCTCTCTCTCTCCTTCTTCACCACCACGCTGCACGAGTACCACCCGAGCCTTCTCTTCCTCTTTCTGGAGAGTTCTTTAACCTTGATGAGTGAGATGAAGGGGTCAGAGAGGATAGACAAGTGACTGCGCTATGTTACAGTGTATGTATAGAAAAAACCCACCCCTCCTCCCTGTCAGGATCAATACGGCTAACAGAGAGCTGGGCTAGTCAGGCATTGAAGGTGGTGGGTGTAGGAAAGCTCTACTGAGGGCCATAAAGAGTCTTAAGTGCGCCTGGTATAGCGCCTCTGCTTTCGGCTGACTTTACACATAGCGCTCACATAGTCTCGCCTGTTGATACCAGATTTGTGAGATTTAACATGCTCTGTGGTCACAGCTTTATGTTCGTGTCTGTTTCATTTGGCTCTGCACTACTTGAGAAGATGTGTTTTTGTGATTTTTGTGAGGGTGTGCTTCAAGGGTGTGTGTTCTTAACTTTTTTTTGTTTTTTTGACTAATGACTAATTCTCACTAGTTGCTTATTAGCATGCCTATTTATTAAGATATTGGCTGTTTATTAGTACTTATAAAGCACATATTCTTCACGACCATATTCTACTTCCCAATTCCTGCCCAATACCTTAACTGAACAACTACCATGCTAACTATTAATATGCAGCAAAATAAAGAATTTGTTTAGGCAAAAGTTGTAGTTAATGGTTTGTTAATAACTTAAATAAATAAGTGTGACTGTAAATGTTTACACTTTTAATAGGTCTTGAAAAAACTGGTAAAACCTTGGAAACTGGGTAGCCAGGGATGAAAGATGGATTTTGCTGGTTCAGTGGTGTAGTTATGGTGTTTATAAATGATAAACAATAATAGTAAAATATGTGTGTGTGTGTTTAAATAATATGAAATACTGTAATATTTTATTAAAAATATTTGAAATAGTCTTGCAATTAGCATAAACTTAGAATACAATATGATATTTTAATATCTATAATTTATTATTACCGTTTTTTATTATGCATGTTTCATAGTTGGATAGTTTACAGTGGTGGCCAGAATTATTAGAACATCTGACAGGTCTGAAAATATTGACCTTTTTCGCCTCTAAAACAAGATTTCATTTAATAATGATCATGAAACATGCAGATGGTTGCTCCGAGTACAGCAAATATCAGATGTAGTGAGTACTGTTTTTATCCGCGTATAACTCTCATATTTGATATGTCCATGTTTAGCAGCAATTACAGCAGCACATCTCTCTGCCATAGTGTCAGCATATTTCCTGAGAACATCAACGCTGTTATCCCATGTCTTCTCCAACTCAAGCCAAAAGTTTCCTTTGAATGTACAATACCTCTGTCCAGTTTATTTTCCAACTTACCCCAAATTGCTTGATAGGGTGCAGATTCCTTTCGTTGCAGGTAGTTTCGGCAATAGTTTGTTTTATGGGTATTGTAATGACCAATTCAACAAAAACATCTGAAACAGCTTAAATATCCCAAGTGTTCTAACAATTTTGGCCACCACTGTGCAGCCAGCCCATCATTATCACTAAATAAGAATAATACTTCCGGGATATATGTCTCTTTTGCGACAATGACCGGGCTAACTGTACATTATCCCTTATTAGCCTTCACTAATCCCGCAGTGATTTCCCTCTCTCAGGTGGTTGAGACGTTCTCTTGCTCACAAGTTCTCCACTCCCCACTCAGTTTTGGTAATTGAGTTGAGTGAGAAGTTAACCACCCGTCTCAATGGCAGGGAATCATGGTGCCCCTCCCTCTCAGGAGGGTCACATTGTCCAGCCCCTCTCCCACCGGTGTAATCCCTTCCACCGGGACAAAGGACCTACCCACAGGCCACAGAGGTACATTAACCCACCAGCCAGCGAGCCCTCTGACCTGAGCGGCAGAGCACCGTTCATCCAGCCCGGCTAACTGCTACCGGCACTCGGCACATCAAAGCCGAGGGCTGAGCTCGTGTGTGCGGTTACTTATTCATGCGGGCCTGGGAGACAGTCCGTGGAGATGAAACGGCAGTGGCGAGGAGACCCACTGATGTGCAGAGTGGAACAGCTCCCCTGTGGTCTCAGTAAGGAGTAAGAAAAGCCAGAGCCAACGCTGGTTGGTGCTGTGATCTATGTCGCAGCGCTGAGGGGATATCTGGCCCCTACATCAAACATCTTGTCCCAATAATGCGGCCTGTTATCAGAGCGAGTGATGCCCACAGCTTGGCTTTAGCCGACTGTGTACTGTACTGTGATCTGCTGTAGTTGAGCCGCAGCTTTTGTGATGTGGAGATTATGTCAGACATAACGGGTACGTGTGAATCCAATACACTGTGGAGGCTGTGGAAGAAGGAGGCTTTAGTGGGGTTGATCTACAAGCGCATAATGTTAAACGCGAGTGTGCAGTTTTGATGCAAACAGACAGAATGATTGTTTTCAAACTGGTCTTTTGAACCGCTTCCCTCATCTGCTATTGGCTGGGTTAAACATGTAGCCACGCTCCCAAAACTCACACTATTGGTTCAATCAGTGTTGCTATACCGATTAGTCAACATGTTTAAACTAAAGGGTAATGTTTACATCTTTTCAGGGGAATCAACCGACTTATAATTAAAAGGGAAATTGACCTAAATTACATTTTACTTTAAAATGTTCTTTAATTTAACTTGACACTTGCTGTTGTTTTGAAATTACTAATACTTTAATTGAAGTGACAATTTGGTTTCTATACCATTTTTTCAGTATATCATCTTTTGTGCTATAAATTCAGCCGAAAAAAGTCGTACAGGTTTGGAACCTGGTAAGTAATGACTTTGTTTTTGGGTGAACTGTCACTGTAGCTCTCTTTTCTGCATATTAAAGGTACAGTTCTTCCAAAAATGAAATTCTATCATTAACTTCTAAAATCTGACAGCTTTATAACCCATAGACCCCTCTCATAGACAGCAATGCAACTGACACATTCAAGGCCCAGAAAGGTTGTAAGGACATTGTTAAAATACTCCATGTGATATCAGTGGTTCAGACATCATTATATGAAGCTGTGAGAATACTTGTACTTTTTTGGCGTAAAGAAAATACATTGTAGTACTGTTGTGAACATGCGTCGAAGACTGACACAAAAGAGAAGGAATTCTCATAAAATTATGGTTGAAGCCACATGGACTATATTAACAGTCTTTACTACCCTTCTGCTCCTTGATCGTGGTAGTTGTACTGCGGTCTATGCAGGGTCAGAGATCTCTCAGATTTCATGAAAAATATCTTAATTTGTGTTCTGAAGATAAATGAAGGTCTTACTAATTAATTAATTAAAGTAATTAAAGATAGCAATTTTATTTTTGCATACTGCAGTAAACATTGCAACGTTGCCAGTTACATTGCAAGTGAATGCATTAAAGTAAAAAATATAATTCTCACACCAGTACTGGTGCTAAATCACAAAGTGTTTCTCCTTCATGGGCTGCAGTGAGATGCAGGGGGCGTGTCCTCAGCAGGGCCGCGCCCCCGCTGCCCCGCCATCAGTCAGAGACGGAAGAGGAGGTGAGGTTGCCATGGGAACAAATGCTCTGTGTTAACCAGAAGGGAAACAAACAGTAGCGTTTCATAAAGTAATGTTCTTGAAAAGCAGGCTTGGTATTGTGCAGAAGATGCCTCGAAACCCGAGATCTTTTGAGAAGGGTTTGTGTATATACGTGCATTATTTGTGCAGGGGCAAACCTGGTGCCATTTAGCTGTGTGCACTGATGCTTTTTCAATTTCGTTTGAAGTTGTGTTGTAGCATGGAGAGTCTGATCATAGATTTTGCAGAGATCTTCTTAAACCTCTGCAGCATTGCATAGGAACTCACAAGGGTAGATTGATTGGCCTTGCTGTTGTAAAAGTGAGGCAATGCTTTGCTATGTTTTTCTTTAGTAAAAATCGTTTTTGGCAAATTCAGTGCTTGGATTCTTTTCGTTAGTATTATATATGCCCAGTGTACTAATATTAGAGGAATAGTTTGAACAAAAAAATGATTTCTGTCAATATTTACCTAATTTTTAATAATAACAAATGCTAATTCAATGCTCTTTTACATACAGCTAAACACGCAACCTGTTCAGAAAATGATAGTCACATTTTTATCACAAATAAAAATTTATAGTGGCATTATAGCTTAAATTCAATAATTTCAATATAAATTCAAATCATTGTTCATTGATCATCTTTCCCTCCACTGTAGTTTTCAAATCTCATTCATGCTTGGGCATATTCAAATGTGCCACGTTGCAATGTTAGACTAAGTCAGTGACGAATCTCAGCAAATTATAAAATTTCAGGAGTTAAAAAAATAAGAATATAATACATGTGTGTGTGTGTGATGCATCATAATACATATATTCCTCAAAGGATATGTATATGTATATAATACACACAAATACATGAGTATTCCAATGGAAATATTTTATACAATTTTGTGAGTTCTACAAGCCATTTGCTAGAATACATGTGCAAAGAATTTGTTTCCATTTGGTGGAAACAAATGGAATTTTATGAGTGTCAAAAACACATCAATCAACCTCTAAGCCAAATATGCCGTGCTTACAAGCTGCAATGTTTTGCCTGCTGAACAAGTATTGCACAGTTCACCCCCTCAAATAATTTTTTCACCATTTCCCTCCTCCTTCCTGTCTCGCTCCCCACGTGGACACAGAGGAAAGATGGGGGAAGCTGGCGAGATGTACATCTCGCGGTAGTTGGATATCAGTAGTGTACCTGATCTCGACCGTGAGGCAACTGCAGCAGCGCCTCCCTCTTTCGCTCTCTCGTATTCTCTCACGCTCTCCCTTGTAAGCTCTCTGAATAATTTTTTTTTATCCATCCCCACACAGTTTCATTGTTCCCCTGTGCTTTGTAACTATGGCAGGCATGAAATGCACCTAAACGCAGAAAGCGGCTTCCCAGCCCCAACCTTCATACCCGTCCCCTCCGCCTCCTTTCCCCGTCTCCCCTTCAATAATATTTATAGTGCAATCTTTTTCTCACCCCCATCTTCTTTTTAGGGATATTTTTTTCTTTTTCTTATTCACAAGTCCAATGCCATGCCCTGGGCCCCCTCCGATTCCCCCCTTTTTTGCCCCAGCCCTCTCCCTTCGAGCTGACAGATACACTGTTCTCTCTTTCTTCGCCTTTCACCTCCCTCCGCCCGTCCTGCCGGCCCGGCACAATGCCGAAGCTTTCTCCCGCGGCCGGCCGAACGCTGCCCTGAACTAACAATATCAGCGAGGCTGTCTCAATGCCAGGGAGCCCCATTGTGTGCTGCCAGAGGGGTGTTAACACCCATGTCTGGACCCAATGAATAGTATTATTGTGTCTGAGACATGCAGCTCGCCCCCTCGGTTGCACCCTGCCCCCAACTCCAAAGCGGTCCCCCATTTTTCAGCACTTAACCCACTTTAAACCAACGTCATTTTGAGGCAAAACTTTGAGCACTTTGCAACACACAGAAGTGTCGTTTAGAAATAATAGGTGAAGTTTTGGCCGTCGGGTAAATATGAACATTGTGGGATGGTTTACGAGGTTCCCACGGTTAAGAAAAGTTTGTAGATATCGTAGAAATTATGATTTCCTGGCCATGGAGGTATACATTTTTGGAAATTAGGGAAATATCTAAACATTTACGAAACGTATTTATATCTATTAGTGAAGTTATTCATTAATGTTGTTCATTCTTTAAATGCACGGTGAGACCATAATGGAATGTCTTTTTGAACTAATTTGCATGACAACTGTTCATTCCGGAATCATTTAAATAATTCCAAAGAACACCAAAGCGAAACAAAAACACTAACACGTTCTCCTCATCTGTGATCTGTGTTTACAAGTAGCGTAGCTTACTTAGTGGTGCCTGTTTAAAGTCCCAGTTTTGTCCGCTGTACGGGGGAAGCATCAGCATAGGGGCTCTAAGTGCACTTGGCAGACAGTTTCTTTCAGCCTGACATCCTTAACTCAAAAAATCTCCTGCCTCAGCTTTTTTTATTCCAAGGTTAGAAAGTTCACATTACTAACTGAGAGCAGATGCCAAAACATTCACCTTGCACATCTCCCTGATCAAAGCCGCGGATTGACATTTGCAATGGGCAAAATGCTGAAAGTTAAGCTGAACTTGTTTTCTGTCTCTCCCTCGCTGTTGTTTTGGCAGGAGTCGGAAGACGAGCGGAGAGTGGGAGTAGCGATGGTGGTGGAGGAGTGAACCCGGAGCAGGTGAACACAGCTGCGGACCGCCATGGGCTCTCTTCCATTGGTCCCGACTCTCCGTCTTTGGGTCTCTGAGAGACGGCAGGGGCCAGCCAGGGAGCGTCGGAGTGGGCAGGCGAGGCAGCTCGCTTTCCCCGCCGGCTACCGGCTCCTCGGCAGCGAGGAGGGAGAGAAATCAATACTGAGGAGAGATGCTGCCAGGGGTCGCCCAACGCTGCCTCCAGCCATGGAGCCATGGGAGCCCGAGTGTTCGGCTTTCTCTCTCTCGCAGCCCAATCTCAGTCAACTCGCATCAGCTAAAGAGAGGGCCAACAGCCTTGACGCTCTTCATGCAACACCGAGTGTGTGTGTGCTTGCGTGTGGTTCTGCCAGAGGGCCTTTCCAGGCTCGGCATCACTTGATAAAACTTTGCCTGCTGGAGAACAAGTAGAAAAAGAATGTCAAAGGTCTTTCTTTCCCCCATCTTTGATTCCTATTTCGCCATGAGTGCACATTCCCCCTGACTGTTGTAATGAGTGCTTGACGGAGATCTCTTTTACGCTAAATCAAGAGGCCTTCTTTTTTCAGTGGTCCTCCTCCTAAGAATGCACAAAGTGCTCTACATCTGAGAGAGCAGTGTGAATCCTTTTTCCACCTGGTTTTACATGATTTTTTTTTTTTGATGGACGCCCCTATGCGAGAGGCTTGGAAAAGGACTCGGCCTTGATTTGTAGGTGAAGCGTTTCACGCTTAGCCTTCCTGGGCACTTTGTAACCTCTTTCACCCTTGACCGTGGTACTTGATGGGTATTAATAACGGTGCAGACCAATCGAGGACATTGCGAGATGGAGAAGTTCCAAAAAAAGTTGCTCCCGCAAGGCTGCAGATCCATTGGGATGTGGACAACTGAAACACGGCCTGAACTAGATACTAACAATTCAGAAAGTGGAGTGCTGGTGGCAGTGGATAGTTCCTTTATCCTTGGATGCTCAAAGGGAAATCGGATTCGGTAAGGAAATATTTCAGTAATCTGTATGCATGGGTTACATAACATCAGCTTTTGCAGTTGGTGGTAAAAGGTCCTGATTTGTGTTATGTAAAACAAACAAAGTGCCAGACGATTGTATAGATACCCGCCATCCGTCTCGTGTCCACTGGGCAGCGCCTTCGACAAAATGGCCGCCGATGCCTGCCAGCTGTCTCCCTGCCAAGATGGCGGCACCTTAAACGCTGCCCATCTGCCTAATCAAGGGCGACTATGTAGATTCCAGATAATTACATTTGCATATGCTTATTTCCCTCGCTCGTTACTGGCCGGGCCAGTAATTCACGCCGCCTTTGAAACACGCAGGGCATATGCGCCTGTTTCCTTGATCGCTTGTATCCTTTTACAGTCTGTCTGTCTTTATGTTAAGCTGCGGTACGTTCTGTCATTCGAAATGGGAGAAAAATATGGCGCTAGCACACACAAAGCATCTGATGCCTGTGCCATCTGTGACATCTGCGACTGGGTAGTCTAGCTACGTAAATCCCTCACTCGCAGGGCCCGGTTCCAGACAGCCTCCCATAATGACCTCATTAGCATGCACAGCACTCCTCACCGTAGGCCCTGGTGCACTGCTGTGCCGTGGGACCCGACAATCCGCGCCCTTCACACAAACGCTCGCTGGGCAACATTGTGTTCCTCCTTACAATACAAAACTTCACACTTGTTTTATTACAATCATGTCAGCGGAGCTGAAGATCTGAAAGGGGCTTAGGCAGTTAGCCTGTGTGCTCAGGGAGATAATGTCTGTGGGTTTTTTTTTTTTTTTTTGCTATGTCAATGAAGTGGTTGTTTGGTTGAGTTCGATTTTATCCATTATAACTTTTCTTTGAATAGACTGTATTTACAAAAACACACAGAAGTAAAAGCCATTAATAAATTTGCTTGAAGTTGTAGCATCGCGATAGTCAAAACTAGATCTGATTAGAATTCAGAGTAATTTACACTAGATTGTGAAATCTATAACAAACTATTAAAAGTAGCATCTTGAGCCAAGTCGCAGTATTTTGCGATTTTGCCATCTCGTACGAAATATTACTAGTCATTGCCAGATTTTGACTGTATCTTGTCTCTAAGCACTTCATTTCAAAGCAATTAAGGGTGTTAAAATCTGACTCTGATCATATGGAAGTACAAAAAGTGTTTTCTCGAAGATTGTGTTTGTAATATTTGCATTGCGTTATGTTTTTCACGTTACTCACATGAATAGATTCACATGAAAGCTGCTTTTCTTTTTCCATTTTTTAAAAGCTATTTACTAAATGTCCATTAGCAGCTTTATTTAGAGTAGTTTAATTTTTACAATCGTAATGCTCTGTAGTTGTTAAACAAAGCTATGTAGCATTTAACACCAGATACCCAATTTTCTTTCTGAAAAAAAAACATTTTAAAAAATCTGATACAGCCAGGTGAGTCAAAGTAGACATCAATAAGCTCTTCACTGATAGGTTTGTGCAACCATGTGATCATATAAATTTTCCAATTTTTTTTTTTTTACTTGTGCAAATATATATATATATATATATATATATATATATATATATATATATATATATATATATATATATATATATATATATATACAACGACACAGCAATTTGTTAGCTTAGCAACTGTAAACAGTTTAACAGATTAATATTGAATATTCATATTTTTGCTTTTATTACATATTTGACCTCATCCAACCAGATTTTAGAGTGACAAGTTTTCGACTATTAGACTTTTTGACTCTCTTTTTTTAAACTAGCATGTTGGATCATAGTAATGCTGTTAGCGGTCTAGAAGTGCAGTTTCTCATATTGGTCGTGTTGTTTGTGGTTGATAGGTGGGATATGTCATGTGGGTGGGGTGATGTGGTTTAAATTGGGAGGAGAGGGCAGTTAAATTTTGGGGTGGTTGGGGGGGTGGCTTATGCGTCTGTCTGGACAAGTTGATGTCTAAAACGCATATTAGCAGCAGAGTGGTACGTCTGGGTCAGTCAGTCTGTTTTCGCTCCATATTTGCATATTTACAACAGCTGGGGAGCCCATATGTTTTAGCCTGAGCCAGACAAAATTATATATAGCCTGACACGCTACCAAGGCTACCGCACCCCATGGCCCCCCTAAACAAATACACACACACACACACACACACACAAGCTGCAAATCTTGTGCCATTCAGGTTCTCTTCAAAACACAAAAATACCCCCCTCAAACGTGGAAAAAAAGGAAAACCAAAAAGCTTTTATGCTAATCGCAGCGTTAGCCATGCGTGTGAGTACACTAGTGCAATTATGCATAATTCAGCACAAAGCTAGGCAGGGAGGCTGAGTACAGTAAATCCTGTTAGTAGCCTGCAAAGGCGGCAAAAGAAAGAAGGAGATGGAGGGGCGAGTGTTACGCCCATTAGGTGTCAGAATAAAGGCCACGTTTTCACCGGGACCCAGTGATATGTTAACCTCCCACTCCTGCTGTACAGGTGTAGACTTGTGGTGGACGGCACATGATTTAGGTGTCACAAGATGTTAATTTGTTGATTAGCTTTGTCCTGTGTGCGCAGCGGTACTTTCACGTGAAAGGATTAGCATCCCCAAATGTTTTAATTCTGTCTCACTCTCATGTCATTCCAAACCTGTATGGTTTTATGTTATTTTTTTTACCTTTTATGTTTTGAACGACACTAATTGATGACTAAAATGAAACCCTTTAATAAACGTTTTACTAAAATACGTTTTTAAATTACATTATTAGACCTGCAGTTTTTCTTATTTGTTCTCATAACATAAAACCACATTTTATTTAATTTTTTCTACACAATTATTAGTTTCCTTTCTGTCACCAGCCACCATGTTTCAGTTGTAGTTCTCATATCATGAAACCATATAAAATTTTTTACGCTTTGTGTTTCATTCTGTTTTATTCATTTTTAGAGCTTATCAATTAAATGATTAGTGCTACCTTTTTATTATCTGTTGTAATAGCTACCAGGCTTCAGTTGTTCTCACAACATGAAACCACATTCCTACCGGCTGTCTTACCCACTTGTAAACCTTTTATACTTCTACCTTGAAGGCCTGAAAGTCTTAAAGCTTAATAACGGGGCTGAACTATCTCAAACGAGTGCTATCCTGGCTCCAGCGCTCTATCAAAATATAAAAAATGGCAACATAAAAAATCCCTTTCCCTGCCTGTCTGCAATAAGCTTTTCTCCGATTCCTGATTAGCCTTGAAGAAAAACAGTCAGACCGTTTTTACATTTCCACAAGTGCTGTAGCATCATATGAGAGCGTTGTGGCTCCCCTCAGTGCAGAGACGGGCTTATATGTTTAATGTTTTAATGTTAGCCGTGCTTCAGCGCCGACTCAACGTTATGAGGGGGTTTCTATGCTCTGAGTGCCCGCTGCTTTTATTTGCTTGGTTATTGATTGAATGTGGTCCACCCACAGAAGTAATAGTTGCTAAAAGCATTTATTGGCACTGCTCAGTTCTGCCAAGGCGATATGCAGCTTTTTTATTTATTTTATTTGATTTTATTCCACCTGTGATCTGACAAGTGGCTAGCCAGGCTAAAGACTTTTAAGGGAGTCTGGAAACACAATTGCATTGCTATGTATTTATTAGCATAGTAGCTCGTTTCATAATATTTTAGCAGTTTACCCTTAACCACAGAGTGTGCATTGACTGTTTGTATAATAACTTTCAGCATTTAGCGTGTGTTTATGAAAAGCAGATTTTGTAATTGATTTTGTTTGCGAAAATGTATCATACCAGTGATCTAAACAGTTCATTTCTTAATGGTTAGCATCTTAGTTGATAAAGAAAATGAAATTTGCTGATTTTTTTTCAATTTTTAAAGCTAGCAACCTACTAAGTAAACACATTTTCCTGTGCGAATGCATATTAGCGGCTATGTAATGTTTTCAGGGTTTTTTTTAAAGAGACAATTCTCTCTATTCATTTAATAAAGCAGATTAGCATGCTAGGTTACCTGCATACAGTTGCTGTGTTTACAAAAAAAAAAGACCTTAAGTCGTGGCATACTTTAATTTTTTTTCTTAAAGCTAGTAAATTAATAAATAGCAGCCTAATGTTATTCAGATGAACATTATGCAACTCATTTTTAAAAAAAAAAAATATTTGTTTAGAATCACAGAACATGTTTTTAAGACACATCTGTATAATGCAATTAGCTTTGAGTTTCACTCATTAATTAGTTTGAGCACTATTAAGCTCTTTTCAAGATCAAGTACAATACGCCAGCATTATCAAAAGCATAAAACTGCGCTTCACCTTGATCCAAAAAAAAGCTACTGGCCCTTTAAAAACACGTTAGCGTCAACCGCGGCTGATTACAGTCAGAGGGAAAACAGTCGTTTATCCAAGTCACTGATTATGTCATTTTTAAGCCCCCAAAACACAGCGCTGCGTGCGGAGTGTGTGGGGCGCAGAATTATGAAGCGAGGAGTGGAGTGTGTGTGAAGGAGAGAGCGGGAAATGGGAATGGAGTGCTGTTTGTATGATTAAACTGTCGGCTCGGTGGCACAGGCCACGTTGAAGAGCCGGGCCTGAGATTTGACCGTAATGAAAATGCCCCCGAACTGCACCCCCACCCTTTCAAAACGTTGCTTCAGACCAGCTTGGCTCTGTCCGTACGCCGAGAAGAGAAAGGAGACGTGGAACAAGATAGACAGACAGCGAGAAGGAGAGGGAATGAGAAAGTAGCGTTCCGTAGCGAATGGTTTTGTGGCCGCACGAGATGTAGACAGATGTAGACTGGAAGTGTTGAGGTTGGGATGAGGGTTAGAACAAGCAAATTCAAATTAGCGTTGAGTTTTTGCGCTGTGCCTCGTATCCTGCCATTAAAGGGACAGTTTATTATTTACTCGCCCTCGTGTTGTTCCAAAGCTGTACAACTGAAAGAAGATGCTTTGAGAAATGCCTTTCATTGGAAGCCATGGAGGTCCTTATTGTTAAATTAATATCTTGTCTTGTGGTCTGCAGGAGAAAGAAAGTCCTCTAGGTTTGGATTGACATGAGGGTGACAGCATTTCAATTTTTGGGTAAACTATACCTTTAATGTGTTCTTTATATTGCCTGCAATTTCCGTATGGACTGACTGTCCATATTAAACTTTTGCAGATGATGAAATCTGACGCATTTGTTCGAGCTTTACTCTATTCTTGTTAATCATGACATCTTGTTGCAGTGGTATGGTGTTTGTAATCCAATTTAATTATTTGCGCAGGTAGATTACATACACAAGTTGATGCAAGTAGACGCAAAGTAGATGCTTCATAACACAACAAACGTGGAATATTTGACTCAGTTGTGCCGTCCACTCGTCAGTATGCAAGGGCGTATAGACGCGCTCTGTTCAACATGCCTGGTTTGATCAGAAAATGCAGGAGAGTATTATTATGTTTTAATTCATACGAGTGACGCAAAAAACATCTCACTAGTAATTTAGAGCAACAACGCAATGTAAAAAACGTTACACACCCCATTAAACTCACAAGGAACACGAGAGATCAAAAACAAGCCATTTTGCAGTTTTCCGTGCTAAAACACTCGTTCACTGTAAGCGTCTAGGAAAGTGATGGAAAATGAATATATACGTTTAAGAAAGAACACCTTACGAAATAGTTTTTAAATTCCTAAAAAAAAAACTTGGTGCATTTTAATCTGATTTTACACCACGTTTGGATGACGTTCATAAACATCAGATTTAACTCGTTTCTTGTTGTTTAGACTACACAAGCTAAACTGATTTGAGTCAGATGTACCCAAAAATATCTTTGCTGCTCTCTGTCTAAATAAAGCTTAAAGTGGTGCATAAATGACCAATAAAATTACAATAAACGTTCTAATTCTATGAGAATGGAGAAGTCCACACCACAAATATAACGATAATGATACGGAGGAACAATGCCAGTGGACGTATTCTAGATTGATTTCTCCAGCTGAAGAACGATAAAAACCTTGCCAGCCAATCAGAATCCATCCTTCTTTAAAGAGCTTGCATGTTAATAAGGTGATATATATGATAAAAACACTATGAGTGCTGGTTATAAAGAGAACATTATTGTTGGTGTTAATGCTAATTTAGTTATATTTACTCTTTACTGTGAACGGGTCTTAAACGAGGAAGCACACAAAATATTACTCTCCAACACAAAGACTGTCTGAACATCGTCTTGGGCGAGCGTGGGAACGAGTAAAAGTGTCAAATATTCAGTCATTCGCCGGCTAGACGGCCCAGCTGCTCTATTCAGCTGCAGGTGAGGAAGGACCCTAGAGGTCAAGGTCAGGGTGAGGGGGGGGTGTTGTATGGTCAGACGTCTCGCTACACCCCGAATCATATTTGACTGGCAAATAAGGGGGTGCGTTACGCTGCGGATTCTTTTCTACGCAAACCTGGCAACCGTATTTTTTTTCCAACACCAGTCAATTGACGATATCACGAACTCGTTTTAACGAGGCGTACGGTTTATTTATAGCATCGGTCGCGAGGAAGCGACATCGGTTTCGCCGCATTTGTTCCCGCTGTCCGTCTCCCGCTGTGTAAACAATGATACCCCTTTAAGAGGAGGGCTTTTCTTCCTCTCAACATGTTTCTCCAAAGAAACCAAGTTTTTGAATAGCGAAGACGAAGACACCATCCCACCCTCTGGAAGATTCCATTATTCATCTCCACCTATGCTTCATTAGCTCAGCTGAAAAAGTCTTCCCCGCACCAAACCCCCGCCCCGCCCCGGTTCCAGCGTCTCAATGGACCGGTCCCCATCTTTCCCAGAGAGCCCCCTCTTCCTTGTCCTTCCCTGTTCCCCCTAATCGTCTCAGCTCGCGCTGAAATCAAGCTTAGAAACGCCGCTGTTGTGAGCCTCTCTCCTTCCTTCCCCCCTTTCCGGCTCATTCTCCCACCTAGCTCACACACACACACACACACACACACACCCACCCACTGCTTAAATCCCTATCAGCATGTCAACAAAATGTCCGCCCAGCTGGGGTTGACACTCGCTCGCCTTTGGGGCTTCACCTCCTCCTCGCTGACCCCCCTCGAACCCTCGTGTTCATTTGTTCTAGAGCTGCTCAAGTGTATGAGAGTAGTTTGTGTTTTAAAGAGTGGTCGGTACTCGCAGAATCCAGCACCTGTGTGTTGTGCCAGTCATCAATATGAGGTTTAACTAAAACATGTCTGATATAATGCTGATAAATATGAATATTCTCAACTGAGATGAGATAAGGGAACTCTGGTTTATATATACATATATATATATATATATATATATATATATATATAATGTGTTTAAAGGGTTATCAAATGTGTGTACTATGTACTAAAAAGGCTTACATTGCCATTATTAATATTATTTTTTTTGGTCTCAATATAAGGCAAGTATAAGCATGAATACCTTTTGTTATAACATTATTATTATTATTAATAGTATAAATAGTATTGTTATTATTTTTACTATTATTATTGTTGTTAACAACCACAAAAACAACCACAATATTTGTTTGTTTGGACATTAGACACATTCAAATTAAGAAATATATAAGACACATATTAACAAATAATTTTCTTTATACTTATTATTAGTATGTTTTATATTTCTTTAACCTTTAGAAAGGTACACATTAACAAATATATTAGACACAAATTAAGTATGTTTATCATCTTAGTTATTATCATTATTATTGTGATTATTATCATACAATATTCAAAAAATCTTTATGTGCTATTTTTGTTTAAAATATATTATGCATACAAATGAACAAATATTCACTATTTATACGTTTTTATTATTAACAACAACTGAACAAGAACATTTTAGGTTTGTTTAAATATTATACATATGTACAGAATAAGCAGAATACTGAAATATCTTTTTACGTAATTATGTATGTTTATGTGCATTTGCAGTTACCATAGAGACATATTTCTGTTCCACGAAATCACGTCTTTTGTGTTGACTCCGTCATATTAAGAGGTAGTTTTGTCTTGCATCATTATCATCAGTAATATTACATTTTTCATTTACCTGACGACAAAAATATGTTTCCAGTGCATGTACATGTTGCGCTATTTGTGTGCTTGCATTACCTTCGACTTTGCCGTTTTATATTATTCTAATGCATTTGCCACATCCTGTCCTGCTTAGCAGCACTTTTCCCATCTGGATTGTTCTGTTATGATTACATAATTATGGGATTGCGGGTAAGATCGTGACACTGTGGTGAATACGTGGCTGATTCAGCCTTGATGCTGTCTGATCTGTCTGTATATTATGATTTTTTGGACACTGTCTTGCTCGCTGAAGTCTCAGCGGTGCTTAGTATCTGCCAGCGTAGCATAATTTGCATGTAAATGTATTCAGATGAAGGCAAGCAGGGAGACCACCAGCTTTGCTGGATCTTGTGCACCAGAATACAGGTGTCTGTAAAAATGAGTCGCATCTCGGGAGTAGATGCTGCTGTATTGCCAAACGGGTCACATAAACCCCCGATAAATCGCAACTGAAAGTAATTATATTCATCTAATGCGCCGTGATCTGCATTGAATAATGAGTTTTTATGTTTGGCTCGCGGTATGTCAAACCCCCGTTGTTTTGCATTTCAGACAGGCACGTTGCAGGCAGCCATAAGGAAGTATCCAGGGGTCCTCAGGCTGTCAGCGAAGGCAGACAGGCGAGGGAGGGAGCGTGATGGCTCTGTCCGAAATCTAAAGGAAATGACTAAACAGGCAGCGTTTTGTTTATAAAAGTACCTCTGAAGGAAACTGCACCATAAAATCACCTCTGATGATATTAGACAAATTCAAATTAATTTAGATATAACAGAGCACCTTTTTTGTGAAAACAACGCTTGTGTAGAAAATGAATAATACAATTTTTTCTTTTTTTTAACCTTAAAATCTGGGCATTCAGACACATTTGAACTGGTTACAGAGCACATTTTTAGTTTGTAAACAGGTTTAACATTTGCACCGGAAAATGAAAATATAGGCAGTAACTCAATTGAAATCTAGAAAGAGTTAACGCTGACACATTTAATTCTGGTTTCACACCACATTTAAACTACTTTTTTGTTTTTTTTTCAACAAACACAGTAAACATTACTCTCCCCAACAAAGGCTTTGACCAGTATTGCATTCACTATACTGCGGCATCCGTTTCTATGATATTTCTCTTTGTTCAGTCATAAATTAAATCAACATCTCAAGTTAATTTAGACAGCGTGCGCAAAAAATGCTGTAAATGTGGTGTGAAACCAGATTGAAATATGCCAGTGTGAATGCTCACATTTCATGTAAGTTTATTAATAACTGTCTATAAGATCGTGACTAAACACGGACAGATATTGCAGATAATGGCTGCCACAGTGCACCAGGCACAGTAAACATTTCTCTCCCCCACAAAGGCTGTCTAAATATCATCTCGGAAAGCGCTTGAGCGTGGGAACGAGTAAAAGTGTCAAATATTCAGTCATTCGCCGGCTAGACGGCCCAGCTGCTCTATTTAGCTGCAGGTGAGGAAGGACCCTAGAGGTCAAGGTCAGGGGGGGGGGTGTTGCGGCCAGACGCCTCGCTACACCCCGAATCATATTTGACTGGCAAGTAGGGAAACACATAAGATGTACATGTGCATTTTACTGCAGACCTGGCAACCCTAGGGAAGTCTTTGCCGTCTGGATCTAAACATCTTCTCTTTTTCTTCCTCTGCATCCCTGCTGTCATTGTTTCTCGTTTATCGGATGAGAAGAAATTGACTCTGCTTTGTATATAAAGCTTTGCTGAGTACATAGAGAAGAGGTTTTTTTTTTTTTTTATAAAGGCAGTGTTAAACAGAGGAACAAAGCCCAGTATGAGCCCCCCTTTATCAAGAGTGGTGTCATTGGGGACTGGATGATTTTCTCCACTGGTCCTGCTTGGTGTCTGTCTCTCATTCATCTGCTGGTCATGGTCATTTATAGCCTGCAGAAAACCTGATTGATGCAAACAGTGATCCAGTGGCATGTATTTTAATGTCTTTCTCAAAAAGAAAAAAATACCAGCATGTGTCAGTAAAATATAATATTATTAAATATACTAAGTGTGTGTTTGTGTGTGTGTGTATATATATATATATATATATATATATATATATATATATATATATATATATATATATATATATATACTGTATGTGTGTGTGTGTGTGTGTGTGTGTGTGTGTGTGTGTGTGTGTAGTGTTATACAATACTTAACATATTAAAATGTTTACATAATGTAACTCTTAACACTGTTTTATTACATAATTACATAATTGTGAAGATTATATATATATATATATATATATATATATATATATATATATGTGTATGTGTGTGTGTGTATATATAGTGTATATCATTAAAATATTACTTTATATGTTTACATTTGTTATAATAATTGTAATGAATTATTTTTAATAAAACAATAAAATGTTAAAAATGCAGTTAACAGTTAATTTTAATATTTTTAATTTAATTTAATATTTAAACAAAAGACTAATATTTCGATTTTTTCTGATATTAAGAGGTTTTTGATGTTGACATTTTTGAAACTTATTTTTATTAATATACATTTATATTCCAGATAAGTCTTGTTATGGCATGCTAAAACAGAAAATATACATTATTTATAGACACTATTTAACAATATTTTATTACAGATTTTATGGTTATTTTAATTGTTTGTCTCTAAATATTAAAAACCTGTTTAGTAACGTTCGAATAACAACGATAATAAAATTGTGATTTTATCTGAATGACAGATATGTAAACATATACATTTAGTACATTAGTATGTATTATTATGTATTATATATACATCAGTTTTGATTGTGACATGCCACACCAGGACACCGGTAATAAATAATAACAAACAAGCATTCAAATGTCAAAAGTCTAGTGGCTGGTGCATGCGCTCTGACACAATAATCTGTGGCGCTCATGTGGATGACGCAAGTTCAAGTCTGGCTAACAACATTTCTTTCCACCGCAACCTTTCCTCTCTCTTGACAGCGTGTATCATTAGGCAAAAAATCCCAAACTAAATGAAAACAAATGCAGGTCATTTCAGGCTCCTCCTCTTCGCTGCAGAGTGATGCAACTATAACCAGTTCTGGAGCTAGGTTAACCTTTCTCTTTCAACGCACTGGACGTTTGCCAGTCTGAGCATATGCTTCCCTCGTTCCGTACAGGGCCTCCTTCTGCGCCGGCTTCGTCTCAAACGCCGCTCCTCATACGAGCCCGATTCATGACTGAGTGATGCAGAATTAGTATGCAGCCAACAGCTTGCCTCAAATAATAGGACCCAGGAGCTGCAGCAGAAGTCCAGGGGGGTTAACCAGCGCTCTTCCCCTCACCCCTCACGGTCCTGGACTCAAATCTTAATGGGACATCAGACAGGACTGTCTGAATCGAGGATCAGACGCCCCCCCCCCTCCTCAAAACCCCTGCCTGGGTCGTAGGCACGCTCCCTGTGCATGGAGGGGCGTCCCAGACGGGCGATTCCTGCCCCCCACCCAAACGCTGGGTACATCGGACCGTCTCCTGGCGGCTTTGGTTCCTTACGCATGCTAGCTTAGCGTCAGGCTAGCAGTTTGTTTACAGTCTGAGATTTCAAATCAATCACATTCATGCCTCCCGTCCAATGAAACCCGTCCCGTTTCAGACGCTAGCTGGATAATGAACCTTGTATCTCGGGAGTATAACCTGAAAAAGCCTTGGATATTTCTCTTTTTATTTCAATACCATAATGTTGTAAAATCGCTGTTTTTGTTTTACTTGTTTTTTTCCGTCTTTGTATGGCAATTATATAGCCCAGATAAATATCAATTTATTCTTTATTTGTATTTGCATTGCTATACATAAATATTGTGTGTGTGTGTGTGTGTGTGTGTGTGTGTGTGTAGTGGTGTGTATTTCTATATATTTCTTGCATTACTAAACAAAAATATTTGTATATATCATATATAAAGCTATATAAAATGTAAATAAAATAAATGTGTATAGATTTTGAAATATTTATATTTATTAATAAATACATAAAGTAGTGTATGTAAGGTAGTATATGTATGTACTACACTGGCATTATTTTTAATATTATTATTATTTATTTTCTGGTTTCAAATATTTCTTTAAATATTTAATCAGAAGTAGTTCATGCATACTGAACATATTGCATTTATGAAATAAAAAAAATAATAATATATATATATATATATATATATATATATATATATATATATATATATATATAGTGCTGTCACAATTACTACTGTAATTAATCAAATCCAAAATAAAAGCTTCTGTTTACATAATATATGTATTTGTACTGTGTATATTTATTATGTATATATAAATACACAGATACAGCAAATATTTAAAAAATATTCACGTAAATTTTCTGAACATATAAAATATTTTTAAATCTATAAATATATATTTTATAAATATATACATGCATGTGTTTGTATTTATATATACATAATGACATAATGTATATACAGTACTGTGTACATATGTAAACAAAAGCTGCGACCAATTGTTTAACTGCACTCTGTGTGTGTGTGCGTGTGTGTATACATACAGTGCTGTTAATGCCAATCAATCGCATCCATAATATATTCAAATAAAATCAAATGACGACAGCTGCGGTTGATTTCCATACCGCCATGACTTTGTACCATGACCAAGCAGACTAGACGTTGCGCACTGATGATTAAGCAGGGTCAGTCGTTGAGCTGTCTGCACCTCAATCCCCAGAGGTGATATTAAGCACCCTAGACTGGAACCAAGCCGCCCCCCGGCCCCCACAGCCCTGGGGTCAGTCCCGGTGCCCAGACAGTCCTTCCCCTGACCCCTGTCTGGCTCTAGGCTCGGGGTCAAACATCACGGCTGATAAAGTCTGTTTCCCCACCCCTTTAACCTGCGTGCTGGTGAACACACTCGTGGCGGGCGGAGAGCAACACACACACACGTGACGCCCAGCATCCTGGCATCTGAGAGCTGTCAATCAATTCCCAGGCCCCTCCCTCTCATCCCAGCCTGCGCTGTGCATTTTCAAAAAGATGGCGATACGCTATAAAAGAACTGTAACGGGAAGTGCATTGCGTTTCTTAAATTTAATGAGTGAAACTGGTACTAATCCTGTCGCTCTTTTCTCCTCCTCAGGTTTGGGACTAAATCTTGACACCAGGACCACGGACCATCGAGACGTTTTTCCTGTTTTTCTTTAATCACTAACGGACATAGCTGGTTTTCGTTAAAACCGTTGTTTTTGTTGAATCGCTTTTTTGCCATCCAGTAAGTATTTTTGGACGATAAAGGTAAGTTTATTTTTTTAAAGAAGAGTTTTGAAATGTTTGAAGACAAGGGACAGTTAATAATAAATGAGACTGACTTACTGCTAATTTAAATGTTTGATTGAACTTAGGGATGGATGGATATTTATATATATATATATATATATATATATATATATATATATATATATATATATATATGTATATATATATATATAGATAGATATTCATACAGATAGATATTCATAGATATTTACATACATTGATAGTTACAGTTACTTTTAATTTGCCATGCTTTAATTTATTTCCTGCCGAACTGCCTTGTTTTTAAGATATAAGTGTTTAAATAAATCCTGAAAAAAAGCGCTCTTGTTATCTGTGTGATTATTTCGTCTTTTTTCATTCACGAATAACCCCGTTGCTGAACGACCGATGCGACGCCCCAAAATGATTTCACGGTGAATGTCAAGCATTGTACACCTTGTCAAAACTTGTTTTGCCGTTTTTAAGGTTATTTCAAACAATTTCGATTTTTAAAATTGCGTCACTGCTTGGGAAAAAAAAAGAAATCCAGCAGCTCGCGTAACATCGATAGAAAGCAAAGCACTTCGTGTAATATTTACTTTGACCTGACCCCAAGTCGACAGTCAGCATTTCACGGGGGGGCCAAATGCCACCTTAAAAAAAAAATAGTATTTTTTTTTTCTGTGGATTCATTTAGTATCTTTTGTATCTTTGTCAGCTTTTCTCAAACTGAGTCAGAAACAGTGAGCTCTCGCTCAGCCAGAAAGTGTTCATTACCTGAGGAATCCACTTCACACACACACACACACATCAGTCCTGCTTCCTATTGTTTTCCTTTAACTGTCAGCTCAAGCGCTGGTCCAGTGCACTCCAATGCACCTGCCGAAATCTGTCCCTCGGTCACCCAGCCGCGCTGACCCGGGATCAGGGCAGGGCCACCCCGGCCGTGACTCAGCCGCAGAGAGGCCAGACTCTGGCCTGAAAGAAAGCGAGAAGGAGAGATTATCCTATTCTGGGCCGGTCCGGCGGAGGGTACGGTGGTATTGACCAGGAGGGGCCACCCATGGAGCGCCCATTGAGCCATGAGATGGCCCGATATACATGCTTACCGAGCATGGCAGATTCCCTTACTCTCCACGGGATAAACCCACACCGAACAAGCCCCTTTCAGGGAGATTAGGGTGGCAGCTCTTGTCCCTTCGGTCACCCCCTCCCTCGGCCGTCCTCTGCCCAGAGACAGAGCTGGAACGGTCTGGACGAGCAGCTCCGGTAAAACAGTTCTTGGTGGTCTGCCAAGACGTTCATTGTCTTTGTCGGGAGAGGTGAGGAGGGAGCTTGGCTGTGAAGTCCTGCATGCTTTGGCTGTTGCGTCGTATTACATTTAGGCCTCTAAATGTCAAAAAACATACAAAACGGATTCCTAAAACAATACTGAATGCGAAGGCGTAACGATAGGAATTAATATGATTTTGAAGACAATTTTTCCAATAAGATTTTTTCTTTCACTGGGTGTTGATATTTAATGAAAGCGTTTGTAATTGTTTATGAGCATTCAATAAAAATACTGTGTTTAGTTTTACTGTTTAATCATAATAACGTGCTATTCATTTGCATTTATTAGTGTTTCAAAATTATTATAAAATATGGATTTCTTTTACCGTCTTAAAAACTCATTCTTGGTAAAACAAGACGAGAAAAACACACAAAAACACTTACTTTTTTATTATGACTTTTTGCTGCTTCTTTCTTTGTGGCGGTTAAATAAATAATGTTTATAATATTTACACGTTTAAATACGAGCTTGTATAAGCAGTCTGCGGTAATTGTTTTCTACTAAAGAGAACAAAATAACCAATTTTATCACAAGCCTTTAAAAAACGGATGAAAGATTTTTTTGGGAGATGCATTATCAGTTGCATATAAGTGGCATGCGTGTGACTATAGAAATATCAAACAGACCGCGAGTCAAAACAAGTGATGAAATACGAATATAGCTTAAAATATGAAAATACAGTCGTGATTCAAATGCTAAAATAATACATCTGCGTGCGACGTATTTAGCGCACGTTTTGCGTTTTTGCATTACAGCTGAGGAAATAAACGCGGAAACATCGCGTGAACACAATTCGTTTCTCTGATATAAACGGTGTTTCGTCTTGAACTGTGAGGAAATGCCTCGGTTGTTCTCACAAAACAAATAAGCGGATAAATAAATAAAGCAAACAAAATCGTGACCTCAAAAAAACGCTTCATCCCCGGCAGATAGCATTATTGAAATTTCAGAAGTAAGATGCCCTCTGACTCGTCTGAAATAGACTCGGGAAAGAGCGAGAGGGCGCGCGGCGGGTCGGCGGGGGGAGCGCGTCTGCGCGCGCCTGCGCGTGTCTGCGCGCGGGGACGGGGGAGGTTACTCTGTGAACTTGAAGAGCAGTTTGTCATGCTAACCGTGCTGGAGCTATTGAATTCACACGCAGGGAGCAGAACTTTCACAGGACCTCGTCTTTTTTGATGCAAAACCAGTCAGACCCCGCACCCCCGGGGTTCATATACATATATGTCTCCGCGTAGCCCTCTTCTCAGTGCACTCTGTGTGTGTGTGTGTGTGTGTGTGGCTGGGGGGTGTTTACAAGAGGGATAATGAAGCAGAATCATTGCTAGTTAAGTAAAAATTAAGTTCCCTCAAAGACCGCATTATATCGCGATAGTTCGCGGCTACAGCCGGGCGCTATTTACACTGTTCACTATTCAGCAGGCCTCAGTGTCTTATTTGCAAAACAAAACGTTAATAATAATAATAATAATAATAATAATAATAATAATAATAATATAGTATAGCATGTTAATAAAATATCAAGTACACAATTTTCATTATTATAAATTAAATGGCGTTCTTTCGAAAAGTCCCAGGCAAAATAGAAAGTTGCGACAAACAAGCGGAAGTGTTTCACATCACTGGCCAATCAGAATTCAGAAAACGTGTTTCACGTTACATAAACCTCCAACATTTTAATCATGCAGCCTAGTATCGTTTAATATATATTTTAAACGAAAGCTTGCAGTTGAACTTGAAAATAGAAACTCGGATATTTTTGGTATTTAAATGCATTTTTACATTTTAGGTTGAGGGAACGTTATTTTATTTACAAGTAAACCCCCTGTTTTTTTTGTTTGTTTGTTTTTTTTTTTTGTTTTGCTTTTTTATTTCGTTCACCTATTTGGTTTATCCCGAATTTGTCCTGTTGCTTGTTAATAGCCTGCATAGTTTGAATCAAAGAGTGGTGCGTTTGCCGGGAGCCCTGTAGTCTGTAATCTTGAAATTGTAGAGGAAGGGTCACTCGGGAGCTTCAATTACGTGTCATTTATTGTCAAATCATAAGGGGAGTCTAATAAGAGAATGCGGACCACCAACATTTGGAACAATGGAACGGCGGCCGCGTCTGATTGGCCGAGAGGAAAGCCAGGCCGCGCGCTCCTTCTAATGGAAGAACCAATCACGACTCGCGCTCTGACCTTAAACGCTTTTACGGCGCCACCCGCTGATAAGTGCCAATACGCTCTTTCATATAAAATTAACAAGACTGTGGAAGCGCGGGAAAGGCGAAGGCAGGGGTAGACGCAGGTTAGCGGCTAAGTGTGAAAAGATTTTTCCCTCCTCTGAAAATGGCATGTGTATGTTTTTGATTTTTCATTTCTTTTAAATCCCCTGCCTATTTTTTTTTACAAGGCTATTCATGACTTTCCATAATGTCGTGCGGGGCATTTTAATGTGGCGACAATTTATGGACGCTCCCAGCGAGTGGACGCTTGTGAAGCTGCCAGACCCGCCATAATGGGCCGCCGCGCCTGTTTTACCCGGGAAGCCGTAAAGAGCGCCTTCCTTTCGACCGCTTTCTCTCTTCGCAGGGGCCTGAAGCTCAGCGTGATCTCTGAACGATTTGGGAGTTTCCTCATTCGAGCCTTCTTTAAATTATTCACGCGTCATTTAAATACATGCAAATGAGCTTTCGTACCCGTCCCCGGTACCTATGGCAACGTCTGGGTTCTGCCGGAAACGGCGGGAAGTTCAGGACAGACAGGGCTCTGTCATCTTCAGCTTCCACCCACAGAGCTGATTAATTAACAGAAGGTGACTTATCGCTTACAGCCGAGGGGCGCGATTAATTCAAAAGAAACGTTATGATTCAACGTGCGATCTCGCGATATCTGGAGGTGGCGGGACGTTCAAGGATAATAAATAAATAAATAAATAAATAAATAAATAAATAAATATATATTTTTTGTTATTATCATTATTTAATTTTGCTTTGATAAAATAACATATCACATATTTTAGGAAAATTTTTTTTTGCGCATTTTATTAGGCTTGGATAAAAATGCTAATCGTGCATTTAATGTTTTATATTTATAAGTATATACATTATATATATATATATATATATATATATATATATATATATATATATATATATATATATATATATATATATATATATATATTTTATATTTTTTTTTTTTTTTTTTTTAAATGGTCGTGTCCTTAGCCTTGAAACAAAAAAAAAATCATGCTGATTTTATTTTGACCCTACGACAAACATGATTGTTAAATACGAAAACCTATTACATAAACACCGCTGGAATTTGTCACAAGGTCTTTCAGTGAAAGGGCACACATGTTGTTCTGTCAAGGTCAAGTTCAGGCCAGAATAAAATCAGGGTTCTGCCTACCCTTTAAAGTACTTTATCATACCGCCACCTAGTGGTCATGGCCTAAACTAACCATAACGTGTCCTGTCAGACCGGTGCCATGTTTAATTTTTATTTTACATGAATGAAAAAGCTTTGAGGGACAGTGCCTCCAATAAATTGTACAGTTATTTAACAATCAAAGAAGACTTTCAGTAGACTTCATAAAAAAACAATTGAGAAAGTCGTTTCAATCGTGTTCATCCGTCTTAAATTCACTATAGTGTCTAACCCGACTTATTACTGTTATATAGCAAAATGTAAGATTTAGCGACGAACTAAGTGAGCATTTTTAAGACTACAGTGTTTTATCGCGGTCTTTGCCGACCGTCGTAAAGATAGGTTAAGCTTTGCTTCCCCCTAGCGGCGTGGAAGAAGAAGGACGCCGCCTCTTTCAGAAAACCTTTCCTCATCTACAGTTCAGCGCTAAATACTATAAATAACTACAGCAGGAATCGAGGTTGTACATTCGGGATTTCTTTTCAATGGCATAATGTACTTCATTTCACACATTTCTCCAAAGATGGTTTAATTAGCCTAGTAATGAGAATTATTCGATTCACGTGGCGGTAATATAAATTACAACAAAACAAAAAGGCCTATATTTAATTACTTCATTGTTTATTTGTTCTGTACTATTTAAAGCCTCGTTGTCTCACTTTTATCTTATTAATGTGTATATGTGGGCTAACGTAGAGCAAGCAATTTATGCATCCTTTAATAATCAGCCTGTCATCCCATTAAAATTGAACCTTTCAGTTTATGTTTCAGATTGTTAAAAACATTATCCCGGGTTGATGGTCTCACCAATCACTTCAACTGATTTTGTGTATCAAAGTTAAATTCTAATTTTATTCATATAAGCCTAATTATATTTTACAATACAGCTGCATTTGTATAGTAAATGATAAAAACGTGATTATAAATAATAGTTATTGCTATTTATTAACTGAATTAGTTATACTTATTTTTGTATAGAATGTAATATATATATATATATATATATATATATATATATATATATATATATATATATATATATATATATATATATATATATATATATAGCAGTGTTATGTGCAATATAATGCAACATATATATATATATATATATATATATATATATATATATATATATATATATATATATATATATATATATATATATATATATATATATATATATATATGTTGCATTATATTGCACATAACACTGCACAAACATTATTCCTGTTTACACTTGAATGTTATTTTTTATTTTAGCTGTTTTGCACCTTTTATATTTTGTATATTGTATATAATTCTTTTTATTATCTGTCTTGTCTTGTTATCATGTTGCACTGTAGAGCTTCTGTCACTAAAACGAATAAGTCGTATGTGTAAACACACCTGGCAATAAAGTGATTCTGATTCTGATTGCATTATAAATGATAAATTATAAGATATTATAAAGTTATAAAGTCAGGAAAATGTACCATATTAAGTTGTAGCGTTCTAGGATTTAATTTAACATTTAAATATGTGAATCACTGTACATTACTTTAAAATTTTACTGAAAATTCAGATTTGATTTTCTGGAGTTCGGTAAGGACGTAAAAAGTCTTTCCGAGGTTATTGGACATAACTGGTTATGGTCCAAAATATTTATATTATTTTATATATATATGAAATTATATATATATGAAATTATATATATATATATATATATATATATATATATATATATATATATATATATATATATATATATATATATATATATATATATATATATATATATATACTATTATTAATAATTATTTTGGAAAATGTAAAATTAACGTACATTTTCTGCAAAAAGTTATTGTATTTAATCATGTAAAAACACTTAAAATCCAAAAGAAGAAATTATGGCGCAATTGACACACAAGAGGTATTTTATTGACTGAATTATTATTTATTATTTGTGTGTGTGTTTGAATAATAAAGATGTGCATGTACCAATTTATTTGCATATATATATATATATATATATATATATATATATATATATATATATATATATATATATATATATATATATATATATATATATATATATATATATATATATATATGAGCTGTCGTACCTCAAAACAACCAACAGATGTCCCCAGATATCTAAACAAGAGATTCAAGCCTGAGATTGACCGAGTAGTTTTACAGGCCAGCGGATTCTGGTTTAGTTTTTATTCGAGATTTGTATTATAACAATATAACATAATCTTACTTAGGCTACCCAACAGTATACATGAGCGTTTTATGATCCACGACGAGAAAAAACATGAGGAAATAAATGGATGAATCATCTGGGATGTCGTACTTTGAAACCACATACAAGCTAATATTTAGTTTAATTCAAACCATGAAAGTTCAGTACAGGACTTATAAACTTATATCTAAACTTTTCAAATGTGTTTTTATACGCTTTTAATTATTGCTACCTAATTTGTTTGTGCTACTGAAAAAAACAAACAAAAAAACAATACACGTCTTCTCTATTTCCGCTTGCCGGTGTTCTGCTTCCGGTCTGTCTAAAAATAATACTTTTTTATTTTGACGTGCGCACTTGAGGCGTCAGGGTTTTAACATGAGCTCCGGGTCGACCTGCGCCGTTTCGGGATGCTACAACAACTCGAAGAAACTGAAGAGTTTTCAAGAAAATGTCTGCGTAGAGCATCAGAAGATAAGAAACGAATGCCCGTGCCCTGCGCCGTACGCTTTATACTGTATGCCGACGAAAGAGGAGAGGAAGCGGGCTTGGCTCGCGGCTCTGAAATTAAAAAGTCCTCCGAAGAGAGTTTACGTGTGCTCGTTTCATTTCGTCGACAAAAAGCCCACAGATCTACATCCGGATCCCGAGCTCTACCTGGGTCACAACCGCCCTCTTCAAGGCAGGCGGAAACAACTCCAGGAAGCTGAGGGACTTGGTATGTTTATGGTATTTTTATGTGACTTAAACATCACGCGTAAGACTTAAGACATAAGAGCAAGGGGTTTAGTTACAGCCTGCACCGCGCGGTCGACGCCGCGACGTGGTCTCTGATACTTTTCTCATCGCTTTTCAGGACGGACCAATCGCAGTCGTTTGCGATTGCAGGAAAAGGTTTTAACGAAATTGTTTTCTTGATATTTGTGCGGGAGACTTACAATTTCACGCCGGCTGCCAGTATTTGAAATTGAATACGTTTTAAGGATTATACTGTTTGGTACGCGCGTGCTCCCGGTAAAAAAAAAAAAGTTGGATTAATTTTGAATGAAGCTCAATGGTGAATTGGCGTTTGCGAGCCGTACAGCGCCCCCTGGTGGAAAGCAACTTTTTGGCCCTAGTTTTGAAAGCAACATCAATAAAAGATATTTGAAACTTATGAAGTCGGGAAAAATGTACCATATTAAGTTGTAGCGTACTAGGATTTAATTTAACATTTAAATATGTGAATCACTGTACATTACTATAAAATTTTACTGAAAATGTAGCTTCAGATTTGATTTTCTGGAGTTCGGTAAGGACGTAAAAAGTCTTTCCGAGGTTATTGGACATTTTAAATAGAAATATTTATATTATTATTATATAATTAAAATATTTTATATATATATATATATATATATATATATATATATATATATATATATATATATATATATATATATATATATATATTATTATTATTATTTATTAATCCAAAAGAAGAAATTATGGTGCAATTGACACAAGAGGTATTTTATTGACTGGATTATTATTTATTATTTGTGTGTGTGTGTTTGAATAATAAAGATGTGCACGTACCAATTTATTTCTATATTCACATCTCTGCATTTGTTAATGATTTAACGTCAAGTAATCTGCCACGCTTCAATTGAAGCAATGCGGTTTATTTTACCATTTAGGTATGTCTGACCATTGCCATAAATAACCGAAAAACAATATTTGTAACGGGGAAAGTCTTTTTACAGCAGCATTACACATGGTAGCTGAAACTATGCTTACCGTAGTAAATATTTGTCAAGATTTAAACTTTAGGAAGATGCTCTTCCTCATGTAAATCTCCTCTTAATATGGGCCAGTGCTCACTGCGCATGCGCGGTTCGGTGACTCGGGTCCATGTGTAGGCAGCGAGGATCTTTATTTGGCGACCGGAGCGGCAGCGGGCAGGGCAGATAGACAGAGAGGGATCCCCGGGATAGTTTTACACCGAAAATACTAGGGTAAATAACAACAACTAGACGCGTGGAGGTCCCTCGGAAGACCGATAAGCGTTTCATCTTCCCAGTAAGTTCCTATAAAGAGAGATTGAGTGATAACTGGACGTTTTCAGAGTGTTTTGACTTCACATTAGCTTCGCTAGCAACTGGACTGTTGAGTTAAACAGAGGATTTACAAACTTAACCATCCGTTTCATCAAATAAATGTGACGGATTCCGTCTAACTCTTTCGATACCGATACAGCGCGGTGTAACGATTAACTTTAGAGAAGAAACTTGTCAATTGTTTTCAGTTTGGGCAAAATAAACTAGTCATTTAGCTCGCCTGCTAATTGGAGTTGATGAGTTAGTCAGCATTAGCTGATGTTAGCCGGTTTAGCTAACTAGTTTTGCTTCCTCAGCACTAAACTCGCCGGGCTTTATTTATTTAGGAGTTGGTTTGTTGCCACTGAGCTTTACTGAGCTCAAACTCCTCTTTTAAACACAAGAAGTTAGGAAATGTTGGATTTTATCTTTGGACGATCTGACAGATACTGTGTTTTATTATCATTGGATTGGATTGGGCTGATGCATGGAAATGTTAACGCTTTAAGGGTTGTGGGTAGTTACATTGACCCGTTTTGTCTCGTATTCAAGATCATTTGTGGACACCAATTATTTTAACACTTGAACAGTCCAGTGAAACAAAATAATATTTTTAAGGTTACAGGTTGTGAAAAATGTTGCATACCTGCTCACAATAGTAATTAGTGGAAAACCCGTAGAGTTGAAATTGCTTATTAAGACCTAAGAAAGTTAAAAACACAGCAATGCATAATAAAATGTAAAAAAAAACATTGTTGGGCAATTTTACGATTTATTGAGGGATACAATATTTCAATGCAAATCAATCATTTGCTTCATGGGGATGAGTCTCTGGGTTTTCCACTGGTTACGTTTTTGTGCAGCTTGTGATTTATGGTTTATTTGACTCTCTAAATAATAATGTCATAATATGCATTTATGCACCAATTATGGTGGTGGTATCTCTATTATGACACGTTTTACATTCTTCCTTTTATGGACCTTTGACACAGACATCATTTTTCAGGGAGGACATACTGGTCATGTGTTTTTTTTACCAGCCACGAAAAAGTGTTCATGTGAAACCAAGGCGTTCTCAACTTTCATTTACAGCGAGCCCTGTGTTTAGACACGCTGATGGGTTTAAAGGAGTTAACGATAAAGGGTTATTCTTATTGCGCTCATGGGCTCCATCCCGGTAACAGTTTGAAAGTTGGCGTGGTTTTTAGCGACTACTAACATAGTTATCAGTTCAGAGGTTAAGACCAAGGGCAGAGTTCAAAGTTTCACTAGTCAGGCTAGTTGTCCTGCATCAGCATCTGAATGGGTTATCATAAGTGGCGTGAATTACAAAATATAGATTACATAGCTAACGTTCATAACGTTTTTTTTGTGGCAAAATGCATTTCATTTCTCAAAAGTGACAGTAAAGCATTGCTATTTCGAATAAATGAAGGATTTCCACAGAAATGCTTAGAAAAACATCTGTTTAGCAGCTAATCGGTGTATTAGAATGATTTCTGAAGGGCATGTGACAGAAAATTCAGATTCGCGTCAGAAGAAAGCTCACAATGGTTGCATTTAAATAAAATAATAATGTGGGTTTTTTTAATTGTTGGGATGTGCGTAGCTGTATTTTTGATCAAATGAATGCGGCCTTGAGCGTAAACAACCGCCGCCGGCGCGTAATTGCCAAACTGTGTGAGTAACAAGTATGCCGTGTCGATTACCCAAGTACGTGCATAATTGTTTTTGTAATTATTCTCTGGTTAATATCGCTCTAACGCTTGATCCCGTTGAATCTCCGCAGCCCGACCTGTGGTGAATTTCACATCTGCGTAGCTTTTGAAATGCAAGGCGTTTCAATTCTGAGACTTTGGACTTGGTGTAGAAGTGCAACCGACCCTCCGCCGTTAGTCAGCTTTGATGAGGCGTGAGATCGTGATCCTTCTGAAATGCTTGAGCCGTTTCTCATGGCGGAGCAGAGGTGCAGTTCAAGGTTGGTCTGCAAGGGTGTGGTGGATTAAGTTGTTTTGTCTGAAGGATGAATCGAGTGGCTTTTTGTAAATAAATTGGGTGCAACCAACTCGGTGTCACAAGAAACCACCAAGTATATAAATGGTACATAATGAAAGCGCTTGCAAACGCTTGGATTTTTGGTCCTACAGGCAAGAACATCCCAATATGTCATGTTGGTATGCTCCGGGTGTTGCCGAATCCTGGCGAACCGTGTTGAGCGTCTATTAAGCAAAAGGCTAAGCTACTTGGCACCTTTCGAGTGAGTCGTAACGGGCATGTCTTACCGAATCTCATGCCACGTCAAGGACAAGCCCGAAGACCAGCTGTGTTCTCCATAAGGGATTTGTTCGACAATAATAGTTTTGTGGCAAAGTGCGTTTAGCAGAAACTAGGGCTGGGATGGGATTTTTAGAAATCCGTTCTTCTGCACCTGAGAAACACACCAGAGCTGCTGTATCCGAGATGGTGGCCGATGGTAAACAGGAAGGGCTGGAGACCGACACATGGCCACTGCAATCTAGCGTGATCTTTTTACCGTTCAATCTCATCGGACGTTATCAGGAAGTTGGGAAAGTCAGGGGTGGAATGCTGTAGACGTATAGATAGCCGTATAAAAAAACTGTAGGATGTTTTTTTTTTTTTTTTGAGAAGACGCTTCTTTATTGGCTGTAGACCAAAAGTACATGCCATTGTATTAGAGTTTGAGCGTTTCACTTTCAGCTGACTGTCATTATCTGTAAGGTGTGGTTTTGTGTAGGGGTATCCTGCCAGATAATAAAACACTTATTGGTTATTGGTTTTACTGGCTTCATAAAAAACTGAAATACTTGCGCAATAGTAAATAGATCCGAGTAGTTTGTTTTGGTAATGTAGAAAGGAAGGTTTTGAATTGGCGTAGTTTTGGATATGTTTTTGTTATTATATATTTTGTTATTGAGTTGGTGTGATTTAGGCATTTATTTAATTACAGGGAATAATGTAACGCATTTGCTGAAAATGTGCAGTATTTAGCATTGTATGTTGTTTTAAATTTTAATGTAATATACTGTTGTGCAATTCAAGGTGTTTCCATGTTTGGGGCCTGGGGTGTTTCTGACCAATGACAGTGATTTGGTTGAATGCATAAATTAGGTTGCCGACTTAAAAAAAAAAAAAAAGTTTGGCTAAAAAACCATTTATAAAAAAAAATGCTGTGGATTTTATAGGATAGTTCACCCAAATATCATGTTGATTGGTTGTTTACCCTCAAGTCAGTCTAAACCTGAATGAGTTGGTTTCTTCTGTTGAAAACCAACCAATCAGTAACCAATCAGTTAATTGTAGCCTTTAAAGTGCTTTTTTTTTGAACACAATGTACTTTACCTTAAATACTTAATAACCTATTAGTAAAATTCTTTTAAAATGTAAACTATTTTAAAGCGACTTTTAATTCCCAACATGCGAGAGTGTAATTATAAATATGAAGAATTTAAGTTTTGTTTCTCATCCTGTTAATTTTTGTTTTAATTACAAGCAAGGTAAGCGGTACTGCCCGTGATACTAGTTAACACTCTGACTATAAAATAAGGCCGGCCAGTTTAAGTTCTTGAAGTTTAATTTGTAATCACGATAGGGAAAAATATAAAGTTCTTGAGTAATAAACTGCATATTTCTGCTTCAGATATGTAGTTTTTCACCAGCGCGTTGAGCAAGGTGGCTTGTGACGAGCCAAGAAGCTCGTTCTGTGCTTTTCTAGAGTTTCTCCAGCAGTATTTTCCGCTGTGTGTCAAAGCTGGACTTTGCTGACGCGGCAACTCTGGAACTCTCTGTGCCGTAGTGACATGAATAGACTGTTAAGGTATTCATCCAAGAGCGAAGACTTATGGGTCCTTGCGCACCTCGGACACTCTGGGACTTATTTGTTTTAACTATATGTGCGTTTCGCCCCAGTATAGAAGCAATATCTCCAACGGCTGCGGTACTAAATATGGCTCGGATCTGTCTTTCAGCGGAAGTCTGGGTCTTATTGTCCGCCTTCTGAAAATAGTAAATCTGATCAGTTGGAAACCTAACAGCCCACCTCTCTTCGACAAAGCTGCATGATGTGTTGTATTGTACAACCATCGCCGCAAATTAGTAAATTAAATATTCGGTTACGAAGTACAGAATCGTGTCTGAGGGAATACGCTTTGGTATTTGATTAAAATGGCACGCAGAACCAGGCCGATCCACTTGTTTCCCTCCATCAGTTCTTGTAGATCTGGCTCTCGGCCCGACAGACCAGAGAGATTAACTGCAGAATCCGGCTGCCATTCAAAATAAGTGCTTCAATCTAAATTAAGTCCTCAGCCGATTAGTTAAGTTTGACAACGGGATTATGAAGGTGAACTGTCCGTATGGATTTGTTCATACATACTGAATTTGTAACAATTGAATACCTTTTTATAGACCTAAGATAGTTTAAAATGTCTTGCGTAGTTAAATGGTCGGCATGTGATCTTTACAGCTTTTCCAAGAAGGTTTTACAGACTTTTAGCAAGCTAATTAAACCACGCAGTATGATTAGGCTGGTTTGCGTTCTTCCAATGATATCGCAATGAAAAGTATTTGCTTTGTTAGCGCACGCTCCTAGCCTTGTGATAAAGAGTTAATCCAGGGAGTTCTGAGGAGAGAAGAAATGTTTGCTGGAGATTGATCAAAATCCGGAAGTTTGCATCAATTCTGAAATTGCATTTCTTCTGTCAAGTGGAGAGTCCTCAGCTACTAACCTTCAACCGTTAGTATTCCATTTTAGTTGGAAATGCGTCACGACAACGAAGTGGAGTAGGTAGCATCTTCTGGACAGTGTTTTCTATTCAAAATGGAAAAAAATGCATTTTGGCTGCTTGTGTGCTCGCGACAATGGTGTCTTAGCCACCTGAAAATGCGTATTTTTGAAAACATTTCGAAGTGTACATTTTTTAAATCTCTCAATATGTGCAAAATTGTAAAAATTTGTGACGTCATGCTTTTTGCATGTTGCGTATTTGTTTTAGAGGCATGTTCACGGCTGTTTGTTACTGGTGTGCATAATTTTAATTTTTTTTGTTAATCTGCATTAATGGGGATTGTTTTGACAATGTTATCGTCTTTATGCAAAATCTTTTAAAAACAAACGCATAATTTTTAGCAGATTTTCTGGTAAACATAACCTAATGGTCTGTGCATATAAATTATATAATTCAAAATGCAGATTTTTATTATTAGTCTCAATCGCGTCTTCTGTGCATCTTTCAGCTAGAATGGAAAATTCGCATGGCACGTTGTCGCGCAAGCCAATCAGCGACAAGCTTGTCGACACTTCGGTTTTGACACGTCCAGCTGTATCGGAAAAGTGTTTTTATTTGTTAGAGTAATGTGCAAAACATCCCGTAAGTAATTTAGACGTAGATATTCGTTGCGCTTCTGGTGTGCGTATACCATAAGACGGTAAAGAATTTTAAAACACAGTTTTAAAATTGTAACATTTTGTAGACTAAAACAACGGTTGCTTGATATTTGGCCAGGTCAACAGGCTGAATGTAAAAATGCAACTTTTTTTGTCATTTATGATTGCCTTTGTGACTTGTCTGACAATCTTGTGTCAAAATGTAAAAAAAAAAAAAAAAAAAAAGAATGTCTATAGCAGTCAATGCAACCTCAAACGTGACTTTCTGAAATGGTTTTAGCGTGCTAATTGACCCAAAGCGCTAAAAATAAAACTAAAAGTACAAGTTGACCTCGCTAATCAACAAGTCGTATGTGGTGACCGTCTCTAGTAATTACTCTAATTTAAACGCTCTTTGGTGCAGCCCAAGTACTGGTTATTCTTATCTACCAATTTGACTATAACTGATCTGAAGGCCAGTGTAGTATAAGTGTGTGTGCGTCAGTGTACATTTGCACTCTAGTCTGTTTGAGATCACAGTGGGGGATGGGTAGATGCGCGTGCATGCGTGTGTGTGTGTGTGTGTATTTGTGTGTGTGTGTGTGGAGAGGGGGTGGCTGCTCGCGACTGTTCTTACAGCACAAGTTATTCTTTGTGCCCACGTGAAAAGCAATCGGCTGTACTTTCTCTCTGTGTCGTCCTGTTTCTAGGGGGCACACCACCAGGTGGATCTTCCGGCAGATACAGGGTTAACGACGTCCATTTTGTTAGGTAACACCCTCGTGGCCTGATCTGTCTGTGGTGTTAAAATGGCAGGGCTTAACCCTTGATATGCAGGACTGGAGCCTGCAGGGGCACCTTTGACTCAACCCTCTTGGCAGCCACTTCGTCATTGTTGGATGACAAGACGTGCTAGCTGAGAGAGATCCAGAGGAACATCTGTAGCAAGTTGGACCCTGCAAACTTACCTGGAACTTTGTTTTTCCGTTTTATCTTCTGATTGGTTTGTGAAATGTGTTGGTGACGCAATCAGGAAGTCCTTCTGAACTGGACAAGCTCTGTTAAAGTCACTGTTTTTCTAAGGAAACACTTAGGCAGTAGTCCAGAGCAGTTTGACCCGTGTCCCGGTTTTCATCTCTGAGCGAGGTGTCTTGTGTGAAATTAGTGGTTTTTCAGTTATTGATATTTAACATGCTTGGAGTTCAGGGCTTTTCAAAACCCCTACCGCAAAGTGTTAAACTTGGACTTACAGCTCATCCAGCAGAAAGTCATATATCACTTGGGTTCTTTTTTTTACTTGGGCCTTCACAATGCATTGCAGCCGCTAGCATCGTGCCGGTTATTTTGACACGGATAGGCGCCAGTTGTTAAGGGTTGGCAATAAATAATTTAGATTTTGTTTGTTTATTATTAGTAAAGTTTGCAATAAACCTTAACGAACAAACTATTTGATATTCATTTAATTTTTTTTTTTTTATAAGGACTCAGTAAGGCTTCAATGTAGAATGCAAATTTGTCACGGTCTTGAAAGAAAATATTTTTTTGGTTGAAATATTTTCTTTCAATTATCGATTTCTTTACATTTTGTAAAAACATTTAAAATGTAGAAACATTATTATTTAAAAAGAATTCCAATAATAGCATACATTGGCATTACTGATTGGTTCATGATTTGGAATAACGTTCTTATTGATGCTATTACAATTCATTCTTGCCTTGTTCTGTTATATAATAAAAAATAAAAAAAAAACCCTCCATGAGCAGAACGTTCAAGTGACCGTGCTGTCTGTCCCGGGCCAGTGGGTCGTCCTTATCGTTGAGCAGCTGAACGTACCAATCCAGTTTGGGTTGTATTGCCACCATGCTGTGTTGTTGTACAGCTCCAGCGATGCCTCCTATTGTCTTGCTCGATCTGCGCCCTAAGGGCGGTCATTACATCAGACGACTCTTCTTCATCAGGCCCCGCGAGGATAGTCACCGCACTCCCAGCTCGCCGCGGCGTGGCATGAACAGACATGTTTTTCACACAGCTGAACGATCCAATACACAGAATCGCTCAGCTAGCGCTTTATCGCGTGCAGACGTCACTCAAATGTAAGAATTTCCTTAGCAGCTGTTAGTAAACAAACAAATGCGCGACCTCTGTGTAGCATGTGGTTCAAATGACATCACAATCTCAATCTAATTAGCGAAACCCAAACACAGATGTAAATAGACTAATCCTCTGCAATATGTTTGCTGTTATTAAATCCTGTTTTAGGTGCGCTTGAATCTTCGGAATCAATTGGGGTTGATTCTTTTAAAAAGGTTTTTAGGTTCGTCGTGTCAAACCCTGTTGTTGAGGCGTGAGCGGTGCGCGGATCTGATGCCATCCACTTCCCATGAGGCTTTGCAAGCCACGTGTCTTGCAGACAAGCATCCATTTCCTAACCAGAACAAGTGGCTTGTGTATGACTAAACTAGTCACTCGGTGTGAAAACATGGCAGCCCCGCTCTCAGTATGACCTTTTAACTGGTGATTCACCGTTTCTTAGATGTTGTTCATTATCATTTAAGTACAGCAAAGATTCCTTTAAGCTAATGATTTTCTGGCCGATGGACACGTGATTGTGCAATGGACTCGGCCGACAGCATTTCTGTCTTTCGCTATACATTGACTGGACGGGGTTTTTGAAAGTAGGTCACCAAACCTGTCAGTTTTCCTTCGCATTGATAATTATATCTGATCCCATCAAAAAACGGCCTGAAGTTTATGTAAAGGTTCGAATTAAGCCAACTATTTAGATGACGTAATCTAGATTTGATTCAAAGGGGTGTGAATCGAGACGGGATTTCATTCAGAAGCTAACTGTGAAATGATTCAGTATGGTTCGACTATATGGTTAGATCAGCTAAAAATAAAACTTTTGACATAATGAACTAAGACCTATGAGTGGTTATAAACCTGAAGATTTTTTTCTTCCGTTGGACACAAAAGGAGGAATTTCAAAGAATTTTGTCAACCAAATTTTAAGCCATTGACTATTTTTCCCCATTTGGGTGAACTATCTCTCGAAGACTGTTCCATTTCGATTCAGTATTTTTAAAATGGAACACTTCTGAATGTTTAATCAACTGAAAAGTAGTTAATTCAAAAATCTGTTACAGTGTATAATTGATGAAATGTGATCAGCAGTCTTCAGAAATCATTCATATATAGCTTCATGTATAGCCAGTTTTTATGTTTAGTAGAGCCAAAATCCTACAAAAAGCACCTTTTCATCAAGTTTCACTCAAACACTCGTGTGTAAATGTTTAAAAGTAAAATTTACAATGTTATGATAGAAATTTTACTACTTTTATTTATTTTTTATTCAGTAGTCATTTGATTATTTTCCCAGTGCAAGCAATCAGTAATTACATGGTCATGAAAAGTTGATGCATCAAGAACAATCAGTGTTTTGTTAGACCGACTTGATGCTTGAGTGAAAATGGCAATGCAAGTAAATCAAAGCATTTGTAAATGGTTACAAAAAGCAACACTGAATTAAACAAAAGTTTGAAGCTGTAGCTGCAAAACATAGGCTTCCAATAATCAACAACTTCCAAGAAATTTTGGAAACAGGCCGCTGGGTTTGGAAAAGCCTTAAATACATAATTTCCATTTTTTTCTAATGATGACCACATATGTTTCTACTATCAAGTATTTGTTTGCTCATAAGTCATGAGTGCGGTCTCAAACATTTTATGGACTGTCCTCCTTTTAATGCATGTAGAAAACATGTTTATGGAGTGAACTCACTTAGTTATTTGGTGTATGCTGGTATTTAGTGTGTGTGTAAGATGCTGACATGGCGTTAAATGAAATGTAAAAAAAATCTGTATGTGACAATCCCAAACAAAAGATAAAGTTGATCAAAAGACACCCAACTTTCTCTTCAGAATCGAGGTTGCCAGATTTGCGTATGCCTGTTTGGATGAGCGCGATCATATGCGCCGCCATTGTCTAGTCATTTGGTTTATTGACTACCTTTTATCACGGAGACCACTGTGGCGGCTGTTATTTTGCGAGCAACAAAGGGGCGGACACTTCCTCCTCATCTCTGAAAGACGTGTGTTTAGGAATGCGTGCAGCCCTTCCCCCCGCTGGCAAAACTCCCCGCGTCTGTGTGGCCGCTTTCGCTGCCAGTCAGTCCCTCAAGGGGTTAAAAACCTGCTTCGGTCTCCCGAGCTGCGTCCGCCGACCGGTTCAAACTGGTTTTCAGGGGAAATGCTTTATGTGTCCCATGGAATCTTGGGAAGGGTCATGTGGAGCCCCAGTGATGTCATGGCAGATGAGAGCAGGCCTGGGTGTTGAGTCAGCTGTCTTGCTATCAGATGGCTGATATCATGTAAGACAGGTAGGTCGGCACGTCTCGTGTGCGCCTTGATGTATGCCAATGATGGATCTGCTTCCTGTAAGTGGCTGTTGGGGTTTGCATGCACGTTTGAAAGCTCTCAGCCTGGCACGCTTCAGGCTTGGTCGTAGTTCCTGTTTACGGATTGTCTTTTAAGAAATGTCAATCTGCGGCTTTAAAGATCCGTCTGTGCTGTACAGGTGCGTTCGTCATATACCTGTAGTTTTCAATCGGTGGGTTGAGACCCAAAAAAGGAGCGCAGATCAGTCTGAAACGGTTAACGTGAAAAAACTGTCAAATATGAACTTGTTTCGAAGCGTGTTTCGGACGAACTCTACATCGTAGGCATATTGTTGCAAATTCATCTTTTGGACTTTGCTACACAATGGGAAAGAAAGTACAATCCAAGATAGTGTGGGGTCGATGAGATTTAACATGGTTTGTGGCATCTGCAATGATTTGCGTGTTGAATTATTGGCTGCTGGGAGACACGTAGAAAATGTAGAAATTTAATCACACAAACTATAAAGGGAAGTCTCTAGTTGTTCAGAAGAAACAATGGCAGCGCATCACAACAAATCGTGATTATATTTTAGTTGTATTTTTATTTTAAAATGTTTTATGTATTTTATTATTTTTTTTTTTAACTGCTTAGTCTACAATCAACTCAAACTGATCTTTTCACAAACCACTTTTTATAAAATGTATTTTTGTAGTAATAGTTTAAATTCACAAGTATAATAATAATAATAGTAATAATAGTAATAATAGTGCTGTCAAACAATTGATTGAGATTAGTCACATTATAAATAATTTTGTTTATATAGTGTACTCTGCAAATTTGTGTATAAAACACAACGATACATGTGTAAATGTTTATATATATATATATATATATATATATATATATATATATATATATGAACAAATATATACGTAAATACATGAACCTATTTTCAAAATATATATTGTATGTTTATGTATTTGTGTGTGTGTGTGTGTATATGTGTGTGTGTGTGTGTATATATATATATATATATATATATATATATATATATATATATATATACACACACATTATGTAACTTTTATTTTGAAAGCAGTTTTATCATTAGACAGCACTAAATTATAATGATGATGATGATATACTACTATAAATAATAATAATTTATTTATTGCACTCTGGTGCAGTAAATAGTTTTAATATTGTTTCATGTTGCCACTTAATGTCCAAAGTAGAGCCTGGGTGCTATGTATTATATAATGTTGTGTTGGTGATGATTCAATATATGTTTTAGACGGTTTAATATTACTGGCTTCAGACAGTCCTGTGTGTAAGCCATCTAAAACAAAGGATCTCTACCTTGAATAATTTCTGAAGCAAGAGTTCTGTTATCACTAATATATCGCACTGCTGGAAAAAGCTCTCAGCCAATCAGATTCAAAAACCAGAAAGGACCGTTTTATATATGGCTAACTTCCTGAATGCGCCTGACTCTGTGATATTGTTTTACAGGCGAGAAGATGTCTGAGGACGCAGTGCGTCAGACGCGTAGTCAAAAGCGGGCGCTGGAGCGAGATGCCCCTGCTTCGGAGGCCGACCTGAAGAGGGTCAAGCTGGAGAAAGGAGAGCTGGGAGCTGTGGATGGACTCAAGACCAGAAGCGAACAGGCCAACAAGGTGGCTAACATCCTGCGGGCCGGGGAGGTGAAGGCCACCATCAAGGTGGAGGTGCAGACCAGCGACGAGCCTGTGGACATGAGCACATCTAAGAGGTATCTTGAACATATAAACGCACTTTTCAAATTCCCAAGTCTCCTTTTAAATCAAATAACTCAATTGTTGGTTGCAGTGGTAGCAGCGACCCGTGAACTGGAGATTTAGCGCGATCCTGGTCCTGCCGGTTCGCTTTTATGTTTGCGTTGAGGGCACTTAACCTCACCTTGCTCCCCGGAGACGCTGCGCTCGTAGCACTGAATATAAAGCATCTGCTAAATGCAAAGTCAACAAGGTATCAAGTAGATGCAAAAGAGAAGTGCCTGAGCTCGCTGTGGTGGTGCTTTTTTGCTTCGCTGGTTTTATAAACTCGAGGCCATGATTAATTACCGCGTGTATGAATTGAGATTAGCTCGGTGTTTTTAAACAACATCAAAAAATAAAACTATTCGATTGTATTGGGTCAGAAACCGTGCAGGGTTGAAAGCATGTGCACCCGCTTTCAGGTGAAGTTTAGTGAAGCGCGTATGACGAAGTGTACGAGAGATGACGATTGCATCCAAAAAATGTACATTTTAAATGCAAAAAATTAATCATAAACGTACTGACCCATCCAGATGTTTGGAGAGGGAGAGCGAGAGTATGTGAAAAACCAATGCATACAATCACCAAGTATGCATATATTTGATAAAAAATACAGTAAGGGCTATTGTGAAAAACATGCAGTTTATTTCTGGGATTGTAAAGCTGAATTTTCAGCATCATTACTCCTATCTTTAGCCTTCAGAAATCATTCAAATATGCCGATTTGCATATCACTGTAATGCTTACATATTGAATAGCATGCGTAATCTAAATATATATGATTACATATTAAGTTTAGCATTCATTCATAATGCATAAAATGTTACTTCACGCAACTTTAATTTATTAGTCCACATAGTAATCAGCTTTAAAGTTGAGCTGTACTGTAAAATGTAAACACCACACTTTACAGCTTAATTCAGCATAATTACTTTTGTTTTCTTTCCGTTCTCGACCGTTGTCTGAATAGTAAAAAAAAATGCTAAACTAATGTTTCGCATCTTCAAAATAAGTGGCATTTGTAGCTTGTTGGCTTAGGCCTGAGCTGTTCGTAGTGGTTTATTGCCAAGTTGCTGTGGCGTTGGCTTCTGGGTGGTTGCTAGTCAAGTGATTTTTTTTTTTTTTTTTTTTTTTTTTTTTTTTTTTTTTGATTGATCTTGAAATGCTAAAGTGTTTAAAATGGTGGTAATTTACCTGGACGCTTAGTTTTAGAATGTTTGTTTTGGATGTTCGACCGATCCTGAATGGTGCACGGTAAACTGAAGGCAGTTCCTATTCGTTGGTGAATACATGATTAATGTAAAAGACAAACAGAAGTCGTGATGAGCCAGAGTGAAGCTCACGATAAAGAACAAAGGAGGTGGCCCGATGCCATGCGGGATGGGGGAGGGGCAGAAAGTTGAGTTGAAAGATGTCACACTCCACAAACACGACCGTCGCACACTCAACTTTTCCCTAAGACCACGCTCGGATATGTGCTTGCTCAGCATGCCGGCCTCCTCTCGAGTGGCGCTCTGCCCTTCTGGGGAGAAAAAAAAGTCGTCGTCCAAAGCGTTTTCTGTCGCACCTGAACCCTGCCTGACTTTGCAAAACGAGGCCTATGTCACAAACTGGTTTGAGCCGGCCGTTGCCATGGTTTCCACACTGGCAGGAACAGTTAAAGAAAAGGGAGGGTGTGAGTCACGTGACCAGAGGGAAATTCTTGCATCATGTGATCTTGTTGGTGCTGGTTAATACACACAGGAAGTGATATGAAGTCAATTCCGATGAAGTTCTGGCTGCGCACGTCATGAGAAACCTGTGGTTCGTGATTCCTGTAAACTTGGGCATGTGGTGGGGTTTTTTTTTTTTTTCAATGGATGCGTTTAATTGGCCGGTTTGCTTTTAAGGAAGCTCAAGTGCTGTCCAGGGATACGTGTTTTCTTCCTGCCCGTTTACTTGAAAGAGCCGTCTTTCAGAGCATTTACCTGATCCTGTTTCAATGTGTGATACTTCCAGAAGTGCACTATTTCTTCTTAAAGCTGTAATGTACATTATAATCATTTGGTGCAAAGGACCTTCAACCATGTCTAGGGATCAGAATGACTTGAAGACTTGGGGAAACTCTAGACTCCTTAGCAATGCCCTAACAACAACCTAAAACAATAACCTTGCAATGATTCCTTGTTGTTCTTTAAAAGCACAACAACGTACACTGTGCGCTTTAATATATACAGAGTAATAAATTACAGAATGCTTAGAAGAAATGGAATAATAATAAAAAAAGAGCAAAGATAAACTTTTCAAAATGAACACAAAGAAAAATAAAGCTGGCTGTCTGTGATGGGACTTGCATGCATTCTCCACAAGAATAGCAAAATGTTTACCTTGGTTTAAGGTAACCTTACTTGGTTAAACTTAAAAACTTTAGCTTGAAAAATAAATCCTTAGCTTGAAAACCGTTTCCATTTGCCACACCCTAACTGAAGACAAGTAAACAGTCAGTGATTTAAATATGAAAAAGAAACGAATTACAATCATTAAGACAAAAATACTTGCAGTAGAGCAAATATATAAGAAATGCCACACACATTGTATAAATTAACTGTATATTCACTTTTTTGATGAAATGTTACAAAATGGATTTGGTTTAGAGTAGTTAGAAATCTAACTTGATTGACAGATTATTATTTATATAAAATATAATATAGGAATATTAGACTGCTGTCACTTTAAGAGCTGCCGGATCCAATACTGTTTTCAAGGATACTTTCAAAGGTGGGAATTTTTCCTGACACGTACAAGTTTATTTTTGCGTCAGAAATGACTCAAAACTCCCACATGTAGTGCAAAACTCCATCATATAGTGAAAAGAGTTCTCTTTCGCTGCTCATTGCACTTCAATTGGCGAAGAAAACGCTTTAGACTTGAATCGTATTTATCCAATTAGAAGGCCCTAGAAACCACCTGGCAGAGCCCAAACAACAACACCATAGCAACACATTTGTTTTTGCGAACATTTTGTTTAAAAAATGTAGCTGCAGCAGTGGTTCTCAAGAAGCTAATTTCGCTGTTGGCAAGTGCGTGTTTGCGTATGTGACCCTTATCCTATAAGCAGCAAAAGACCTTCAGCAGATTTCTCTCTGACGCTCGCCTCGTAACCCATCGGCGGCTGGTAGGAGCGTGAAAGCTGGTGTCTTTTGATATTCGAGCGACCAGTCTACAGTGAAAGTTGAGGACCGAGTACACAATGGCCTGGCCGCTGGCCATCCCATCCCCCTCCTCCTCCGTCCCTCAGGAGGGGCCGTAGACCCATCTGGGTAGAGCACTAGTGTCCTTAAGAGACGTCGTCACGACATCGCTCTCATATTTCTCTTCTTGTTTGGGCTGACTTGCGTTCAGAGCTGCTTGTGTATCTAATCTGACCATAAAAATGCTGTGTTTTCGTGTTATGAGACCTTCTGATAATACTTGAGGGACTTCCGTGAAGAGCAACTCCTTCAAGTGTTTTGACTGCAAAATGTACAATCGGTTGTCTCAGGATGACCTCTAGTGGGTAGTGCAGAAAATGCAGCAGAAGGGTGATGAGCAATGCCCTTAGTAGATAGTATGAGGGGTGTGTATGAGTATGGGACAAAGACAAAAAATCACAAGTGATTTTATGTCCATAGAAGGCAAGAAAAGGTTTCAAATAGGTTTTTGGAGAATAAAATGGCAACGTTTAATTGAAATAATGTTACATTACTATTAATAATATAATAATTCAAACAACATGCTTATTCTGACTTTTACATATTAAAATATTAAAGAATAAGGAAGCATATTACATTTTATTGTTTTAAATGATCCTAGGTTTTACCCATTTGTCAGTTTAAAACAAAAAGTAAAATTGCAACTACTTCGTATTTGAGGTGAATGCAATTCATCTTAATGTCATTTATTGATTTGTTGTTAATAAGGTTGTCACACTGAATGACAGTGGATAAATTTAGCATATCGGGGAAAATGTGTGATTTATGTTTTAATTGTGGCTCAGTAAAACAAAAAAATGCAATTAATTTAAACTGAAACAACGTTAAACCCTTTTTCGTTTTTTGTTTTACCCATACGTGTGTGTATGTATAGCAAAAACAAAAATGAACTTCACTGTGTATCATAATGTTTTCAGCCAATGCTCATGTTTTCTTTTCTGTCTCTTAGTGACATAAAGAAAGAGCGACCTCCGACGCCAGATGATGTCATTGTTCTGTCGGACAATGAGCCCTCTAGTCCTTGTATGAATGGGGTCGGCTACAGTTTTAAGAAGACCGATACTGAGATGCTAATGGTAATGTCTTCTCAGGGCATTGTATCTACAGATGTTTTGCGCTTGATATAGCAATTCATCAGATCTTCTGCTTGTTTGCTTGCTAAAGTCACTTTTTTTTAATTTTTTTTTATTGTCCATGTCACAAGCAGAAAAGCAGCCCGGCTGAACGCGAGCGCATCATCAAGCAGCTACAGGAAGAACTGCGTCTGCAGGAGGCCAAACTCGTCCTGCTGAAGAAACTTAGACAGAGTCAGACCCAAAAAGATGTTGTGCAAAAGGTAAAAAAAAAAAAAGCAAGGTTGTCAGATGCAACAACAAAGATGCATGAAGTTCAATCTGATCTCACCCTGCCTGCTTATGTTTTGCAGTCAACCAATTCTGTGGCTGCTCCTCCGCCGCTCGTCAGGGGCAGCATCTCGTCCACTAAAGGACCCCTACAGGTCAGTAAAAATGTGTAAAACTAGGCTAAACACTTTAAAACGGTACTAAACTACAATGCACGTGACCTCATGATGGTGTGTTTAAATCAGTATGTGTCCAGTAGTATGTCATTAATAGAGATAATGAGTGAAGTAACTAGTGTTGTCAAATGTTTTGTATATTAAATATATTTATGGATATTAATTATTATATTAATATTTACATGTAAATATATGCTGTGTGTCTATGTATATAAATAAATAAAATATCTATAGAAACTTTGAAGTCTTTAATTTTAAACTCTCTAGCTCAGAAAATGTTGAATAACTTTTAAACCGAAAGTCACAAAAAGATAATTTCCTCTGATTCCTCGGCTTATAAAATAATAATAATAACATTCTGGGCCAGTGTTTCTGCAATGGTCTCGGTGTGTTTCCTAAAGCTAAACCATGAACTGCTATTAAGACTTCAATACATGTTTTGTTTTTTCAGGTCTCCAATCGAAACTCAGGGACAGTCATTCCTCCTCCTCTGGTTCGAGGTGGAGCGCAGGTCTCCAAGCATGGCTCCCATAATACCGTAGTCATGCCACCCTTAGTCAGAGGCTCCCAGGTATGTACTGATGTGGTAGATTACCTCTAAATTAATTTGACCTGTTTTACAAATCCTTACTTTGTGATGTGTGTGTTACAGCCCATCTCTGTGACCCCGCAGCAGATAGCGAACCTGCGGCAGCAGCAGCACTCGGGGTCTGGTCCTCCTCCTCTGCTGCTGGGCGCTCGCACCTCCGTACCCACCGTACAGGTGCAGGGCCAGAGGATCATCCAGCAGGGCCTCATCCGTGTGGCCAATGCAAACGTCCTGGTCTCACAGGTCACTCTCATTGTTGTATACCATTTTTAGTTTTTATATTTATAAGGGTAATTGCAATAGCAATAATATTAGTTGATGTTGCAAATGTATTTATAATGCTAAGTATATATATATATATATATATATATATATATATATATATATATATATATATATATATATATATATATATATATATATATATATATATATATATATATATATATAATCTCAGCATTTATGAAATTTTATCTCTAGCTGTATTTATTTCTATAGGTATAGAATTTTTATATGCAAGTGTATGACAATTTTTGTAAATGTATTATATCTGTATCTTGTGTTAACTAACTTAATACAGATTTTCCCTCATTAACATAAATTAAATCTAGTTCACATAATCTGACATAATGTTTTTTCCTTGTCCAGGCATCTTCCACCGGTTTGAAGAGCTCTCAGTCTGGTCTGGGCAGCAGCGCCTCTGTCAGTGAGTCTCCTGCCAGCCGACAGGCCGCTGCCAAGCTTGCGTTACGGAAACAGCTGGAAAAAACCCTGCTTGAGATACCGCCACCTAAACCTCCAGCACCGGAGCTCAATTTCCTGCCTTCTGCAGCTAATAATGAGTTCATCTACCTGGTGGGCCTGGAAATGGTGGTCCAGAACCTGCTCGATACACTGGCTAAAAGTGGGTACACCCTAATAGCATGCATTTACGACATCTAACCCAACGCCATGCTAAAGTCACTTACTTGCTTTCCAGGTAAGCAGCAGCAGGCAGAGTCTGCTTCTACCACGGCAACCAAGGAGCCCTTCACTTGCGCCCAGTGCCAGACGGACTTCACCTCTCGCTGGAGGCAGGAGAAGAGCAGCGGCTCCATCCTCTGTGAGCACTGCATGAGCTCCAACCAGAAGAAGGCCCTGAAGGCTGAGCACACCAGCCGCCTGAAGGCCGCCTTCGTCAAAGCCCTGCAGCAGGAGCAAGAGATCGAGCAGCGCATCCTGCAGCAGGCCGCCTCGCCCGTCTCCAAGACCTCCACCACCTCATCTTCTTCATCCTCGCCCGTGATTAAGTCCGATCATGTGCTGGTGTCACCGCAGTACAAGCAGGTGAGCACAGCGTCGCTGACCCAGCAGAGCAGCAGGGGGACGTCAGTCGGGAGATACCACACCATCAAGCAGGTAATGGTCACTCCTGTCGAGGTTGCTTTTGTCCCGACTGTGTCATTTTCTGACTTCAGCATGTTGTTTCCCTCAGACTCCAGGCCAGCTGTCCCGTAGCGTGCAGCAGGCGGTGAGTGCGGGGGCTCGCGGGGTGAGCCACAGCTTCTCCACTTCCTCCCAGCTCCAGAACGCCGTCACCGCCGCCGCACTGGTCAGCAGGCCAGGTAAGCATGTCGTGAGGGCTGGGGAAAAGGGCACCAGCAGCAGAAACCCCACCACCAATACCTGGAGGAAACAGAACAGCGGCACTGCAGGTAGATAATGCCTACTTAACAAAAAAAAAAAACACTTTGTCCCTTTCCTGTCTCTTCTTTTTTCCTTTTTATCTGTAGGTTTTTTTTTTTAAGTGTGTGTGTGTGTATATTGAGCTGATTGACTGCAAAGGGCTAACATGCAAAAAAAATAAAATAAAAATTATACATGGTTTTTGCTCAAGTTAGTATCCCTAGATGTCCAAGAAGTGAACAATCCTAAGTGGTCAACCCTGTTACCATCATCATAAATTATTACAATTTTGAGTGTTATATTATTAACACTGTTATGACGTCCTTTCTACATTTGAGTTGTAAGTTAATTTTTTTTTCCTGAAATAAAAGATTGCATTACTAGGCACGGCAGAAGCAGAAAATCTTAAAATCTTCAACTCCGTTATCATGATTTTTGTCATAGGAAACAACAGTTTTTTGATTTGTTTAACTGTCAATCCTGTTACCATCAACCCTGTTTCTTTGCACCCTTGTTTTTAAAGTCAAAGCTAATTTAGCTTAATGTAGTGTAGTATCTTTTAGAAATGCTCTTTTTAAATTTTTTTTCAAAGTCTATAACCGCTTCCCTTTCTCCCCGTGACAGGTGTCACCATGGCTTACGTGAACCCCAGTCTGTCTGTACACAGGACGACGTCTCCGGTGGACCGTCAGCGAGAGTACCTCTTGGACATGATCCCTTCCCGCTCCATTTCCCAAACGGCAAACACATGGAAATAATGCCCTGATGTCAATCGCTCTCAAATTTCTCAGAATTATAATCCTGTCTTTTTGGACATTCGGTCGGTTATCAGTATCAGACAGCCAGCCGTTAAGCAATAATAAAAATGAAAAAAAAAACTATATTTTCGCTCTATTTCTCCTTTGTTCCTGAGACTCTTAGTTGTACAGTCTAAGGTAAGACCCCATAGGCCAACAAGCGTCCTAGAGGAGAACTGTACCGGGATCAGTGATCAAGGAGACCCAAGGACCTTTTCTACAGGCCTTTGTAGCTATCTACTGAATCCCTCCATTACCCAACGGGCTCTAGTGGTCTAATACACATCACCCACAACTCCCAATTCACGGCCCTCCAGGTGGAGTACTTGCGCCATTATTGCGAAACTAAAGCCTCCGTTTAAAGTTTCTAGAGGCTCATGGACACTTTTCCCCACAGGAAGTGGAGGACACAGGACCGTAGAGTTCCTGCATGACGCCAGGGACCATCTACACAGCTTTAGCTACGTTTTCCGACCCACAGCGTCCCCTGAACAGATATGGGAGTGTATGTTTGTGTATTTGATGTCAATACATTGCTTTTTTTTGTTTTGTTTTTAGCTTCACTGTGGACTCATTCCACCCTTTTCAAAATGGCCTTTTTTTAAAGGCTTGAAATTTAAGGAATTGTTATACTGTTGAGGTGGTTATACATCTGCTGGTGTAGTGTGTATTTTTGAATACTTTGGGTTGTTTCTTTTTTTTTTTTCTTCTTCTTTGTAAGCTTATAAAAGACATTTATCCGAGAATTGTGCATCAGGGATGGTTACAGAGATGGACGTAACTAACAAAAAGCAGCAGCCGCAACAGGACTACTAATAGACCTTCATGTTTGAGCGATTTGTTTATGAGCCTGACGGTATTTTATTTTTATTTTTTTTCTTTGCAGAAACAATGGCTATGTTACGCTTTTAGTTACCGTTGTGATGTGCTCCCCCCCCATAGGCTTTCTTGTAACAGCATCTAGGTAATATTTGGATGTTGTATTATTTATAAATGTCACTTTAGATGAAGGATATCCCATTAGCTCTTTCCAAATAGTTACAAAGCCTTGTGAATTTAAGATTGGACTGTATTTAGGATGTTTAAATGCAAACTTCTTTTGTCTAATGCGCAGTTCATTCACGTCCTGTCTGCCTTTTTTTTTTTTTTTTTTTTAAGATCCTGTTGGAAGTCGTGCCGCTTAAGTCACGGCTTAAATTTTCCTTAAAGGAAATGTTTGGGTTGAAAGCATTACTGCTTATTGAATGTAGCACACAATCTTAGCTAAATTGAGTCCTACCTGTTAGGTGGTGGTCATGTTATTTTTACCATCTCTTATTTTCCTTTCATCTGATTTGATTTGCTAGCAGTACATTTGGTATTTTAGCTAAACAGTTATGTATGTTATATACGACAGCTCGGGTCCTTTTTGTCATCGCAGTCCATGAACGCGTTGAGTCAGTTCTGCTTCAGTCGATTTGTTTTTCGCTTTTCTCGAGGTGATCCGTTCAGTGATCATGAATGCCCGTGGAGCCTTTCGGACACAGAGGCCCCCCCCGTTTCTGACTGCTGTTCTGACTACTGCCTGCTGCTGACAACTAACACCATTCCATTTCCCCCTGAGATGCTGCCGTTGTTTATTGTGGAGCACCTCTTTTAAGAATTGTAAAAAAATAATAATAATAAAACAAAAAAATTTTTTTTTTCATCTGTTTCTGCTCTATCAGTTAATAATTATAATAAAAACTAATTTTAACCTGTTTCATGTGGCGTGTGGGTGATTTGACTCGATGGGTGAAATGGCCTTTCGTCAGAGTGGACATGTTCATTTGATATAAATGAAAGACGAATGGCGGGGATGTAGAAATAAGTTTTTAAGGAACAAAATAAGCTGCAGTATTCTCAGGTTGTTTCAAATCTAATTGAAATTCATTCAAAAATCCAAATATATTGTGAAATGTTTCGTGTTGAGTATTCAAAAAATAACTTGATTCTATTGTAGTTCAATTTTATGGTTCTCATTTTTTTCCTGAAACTCCCACAGTGTTAAGTTTAATTTATTTTTTTGTTAACAGAACTAAGAAATGTTAATATTATAACAAATCACAATATATTTGTTATTTTAGTTATATTTTTTGTTAATGGTAACTATTAAGTATATGTATAAAATATAGGAATTAATATTGAAATAAAAATGCAAAACAAGTGGAAATACATCTTAATTGCTGCAAATAAAATAGTTGCATTGCTCTTTGGCAACTTTTTCTGAAGAAATCCGTATCGTTGTGGACCATTACAAAGACCCACATCAGTCAGCTATTACTTTGAGTAATTTAAGTTTCTCCGTTAATCTATTACTATTCTGCTTCAGACTGTTCTCCTAAAACTGATACCTTTCCTCAGTTGTGACTGGAATTCAAATATTAGGACTATACAAACTATCCCAGCTGAATTAATTTGTGACTCTGTGTTTCTTTGCATTTGCACACTCTGTTTTATTAGCTTGTGTCCTTTAGCTTTTTCCCTTCTGCATCCACGGATGTTCTCCCACCTGCTGAATGGTTGGGCGTGTGGAAGGATTGAACTGGAGCAGGGTACGGACGAAGACCTGGCATGGTTCCTGAACACCAGCGTCATCCGGAAAAACTAAAGACCTTCGTTGAAGACGGTTAAGTCGCCTCAAGTTGGTATCGTCGTATGGCATCGATCCAGTAACCATGACGTACAGAATCACCCCAAGGCTCCATATGTCGTACTTTTTTGGGTCATACGGCATTCCCATGATGACTTCTGGTGGAGTATAGGCTGCAGAACCACAGAAGGTCTGACTGAGCTCTGAAGGATTTTGAACACAGCGGGCGAAACCGAAGTCCGTGACCTTGACTTGTTCTTCGGCTGTCAGAAGCACGTTTTCGCACTTGAGGTCCCGATGGATGATGTCCAACTGGTGGAGGTAGTTGATGGCACTGACCATCTGAGAGAACAAGTTTTTACTTTGTTCTTCTGAGATGCGTTTCACTTCTTGTATCTTCTGAAGGAGATCTTTTGCTGCAGCTTCCATCACAATACAAAGTCGTTTACCAGCCACCTCAATCAGCTCGTGCATTTGCACGATGTGCTCGTGATTGACTCGTCTCAAAATCGCCAGTTCCCTTGGAAGAAACTTCTGGACAAAATCCTTAGGGGCATTCACACGGTCCACAATTTTGATGGCCACGTTACAGTGGTGCTTCTGCGAAGTGGCGAGCTTGACTTGGGAAAAACTGCCTTCACCAATCTCGGTTATGATCTTGTAGCCCATTCCCTTCAAAACGTTATTAACAGACATTGTTTCAAATCTCAAAAGAGTTCAAAACACAGCTGCATTAATACTTCGGGCTTGGCTTTGAGCTTGGATCACTTTTTCACCCTTGCTGCAAAGTATTTTGAAGCAGGCGTTTGAATTCTACCGCATTCTGAGAGATCTCAGCATTCTAATTGATGATGTCACAATAGAATTCAGAATGGAGTCAAGGGACAGGTTATGATCACATACCAGGTACTAAGAAGAAACAGTCAGCCCCCTGATTTTTATTTTTACCCCAATAAATCCATACTCTGTTGAACATAAAAAAAAAAAAAAACTGCATATACTGGCTAGGTATGTGATGATTTGAGGTTGTGGGATGCTGGTTTATGCTGGTCCTTTGCTGGTTTAAAATGGTCTTTTGCCAGCACATGACCAGCATAAACCAGGAAATGGACTACCGAAAACCAGCTTCATAACATATGCTGTCTTTTTTCAGCAGGGTTATTTACTATTTTGTTAATTTTTAAGACTTGACTGATTAATGAGAACTTTTTTTTTTTAATGTGTCGGTTCTAAAATGGTGGCAAACGCGTCGCCCTTTAATAAAAACAAACAAAACAAACAAACAAAAATTATGGGAATATGGATAGCAGTAATATACAGCTCTGACTTCCAAATTCATATCTCTATTGTTATTTTTAACCGCGACATTATATCTCAAATTTTGACTTTTTCCTGCTTCGAACATTAGTTCAAAGCAACGTTTTTAATTTTTAGGCGGGAATAGGTTTCCTCACGTCGTTCAAAAACAGTCAAAAAAGACATCTTTTCGAGCATTTAACGTGTTATTTCGACGCCCTACATCAGCTTTATGGTCATTAAGTTGATTCTAACTGCATGTCCACAAATGCATGAACTGGGGCTCAATTATATCCCTAGCGTTTTAACAGAACTGGACAATGTTGTACCTGCAATGGCACTCTATGACCTCTAAACGGCAGTGTGGGGCTAAACTATATTAATCCAGTTTTTATTAGAACGCTTCTATTATTTAAATTGTTTTAAATATTACTGATTGCTCATTTCAAATGCAAATGAGCCAGTTCGTGCATATTCATAACAGGATTAAGCATAAACATGTTGCACTGTTTGTTTTATATGTAAGCAGCGTCACAGTCAAAACATAAATTAGTCTCACATTGTTCTCTAAAATCATTATAAATGGTTAAACCTTAAATATATTAATACCTCACTGGATGAATATATGCATGACCAGTAGTATTACATAAATAATGTGCCAAAGCAGCACCATGATGAATAAGCGTTTGAATTGAAATAGACATGTTCACACACTCGTACTGAGGATGCTACATCTGAAAGGGATGCGGTTCATGCTTGACTGAGCTTTCCAGCATCAGGGGTGCTCAGCCAATCAGACGGCTCTCCCGGTGTCTCCCTGCCTCTTAATTGGCTGACACTTCCAGCAAGAGTAGCTGATCTACGCGTGGAGCCTGGGTTTATCAGCCAGTAAGCCAGTAGACAGAAGCAGGGCACACAGTGAGAAAGAGAAAGAGCAATAAGAGGGTGACTATTGCTAGAGATAAGCACGGCTGAATCAATCAAGATGAACCACAGCTCCAATGAGAAAGAACCTGAGACCATAGAGCCACTCCGTTATCTCAGGTAAGCTTTTTTCCTTTTTTTTTTTTTAATAATGTGACTAAATTAGACATAGAGAACCTTTAAAGACAGGTCTGTGTTTAAATGCATCCTAATAGAGATTTCAGTACGGGTGAGTAATATTTCCAGCATCCTTTCAGTCTAACTTTTGCTTAAATGCGATTTGTGACACAGAAGAATGGCTGTAATATCCCTGGCTCTCTAAAGAAAATGCATCTAACTTAATTTCCTCCCACCTTTCCTGTTTACAAAAATAAGACACACTGATTACGATCAATGTGCTTTAATAACCTGGGAATGTGGCTTGTAAGCAAACAGGTGGAAGGAACGGTCCACTTCAGCTCTCTCTGCAGCAGTTTGTTGGTGATTTAGGCATGTCGACAAAGGTGATGTGACATTTTAGCTGCTGGACGTTGTGATGGCAACATCATGGCCAGAGATTTGCTCTTTAAACAAGCGGGAGGTCGTCTGTTTCCTGAGCTGAGTGAAATATGGCATGTTACAATTGCTTTCTAAAGCATTACCGGTATATAAAAGTGTCAGTATAATCTAACATCTGACGAATTGCCTCATATTCCTAGTGAGGTTTAGACATAGCAGATGCAGCCGGAGAATATATTGCAAAAATGACACAGAACAAATGGTGTTTTGATCAGAAGCCCGAGCGGCACGAGGTTTGCTTTCCATACTGGGCTTTCCTGGCAAGAGAGGCCCTTGAAGCTCTTCACACCAGCCCACGGCGTTTAAAATACGGCGGTCGGCAAGAGATGGGGCAAATTATACACTTTAAGGGAGGATGGAATAATAGGATTTAAGGATTTGAGATTTAACAGCGTGGATTCTGGGGGGAGATTAATGTTCCTACTGTAACTTAAAATCCTCATAGCTACTAATGGTTTTGTGTTTAAACCGCAAAGTGTGAATGCAAACAGTTGGCTTTTCTATTATTGTTTTTTTTTTTAAAAAAAGATTGATTTGTAGATTCGAACTGTGTATCCTGGAATTAGTACGTGTTAATGGCCGCTGTGTCCTTTTATTGACGTCAGGTATTGACGCCCAAACCAAGATAGGTTACACAAATTGGATTTTCGAGATGACAGGATCTTCTCCGTCAACAGCCATTGAAAACTAGCATTTTAATTGAATATTTTTGCAAGTTAAATACAGTATCCGCTAATTTCAAAGCAGAAGTAAGCTATATATTCTTGTGAATGGGCGAGGCTTCTGAATCATTAGCTTTAAATAATTAAAAGAGTAACAAACTTCAGTCGTTGGTGAAACTGACAGGTTTGCAACGTCAAACAGCTGTTCTGTACAGCTAAGACAACTGGAAGCTTTCCCACACATTCAAGTTAAAGATGCCTAGCATTAAAAATAAAGTGGTTAAAATGCTTATGTTTTTAGCATTACATGTCAGGATAGTCATTAGTTAAGGGCTAGCATGCACCACTGACATGACCTCATTTCCTGTTTCAAAATGATAAATCATTGGCAGATGATTGACTCAAAAAGAGGACAGATTCGGAATGGTCTACTTCCGAGAGTTCCTGCGCTGACCTGGCACTAACCTCACTTTCAGATAAAAAATGAATATTAATGGCTGGATTGAGCTGATTTAAGATGGTCATGAACTGGTTTATGCTTGTCAAGTGCTGGTCCTAAGCCGGTCCTGAGTTAGTTGCTTAGGTCCAGCTTAGAACCAGCAAATGACCAGACAAGGACCATCTTAAACCAGCTCTTGACCAGCTTAAACCAGCTCAAACCAGTAGCCATGCTGGTGCTTTCAACAGGGATTATATGTTAATTTGTCCTTTCTTCTTTATTCAGAATCGCATGCCTTTTCAACCCAACAGCTGCAACACATGAGGAAAAAAGTTGCTGGAGAGGACTTTACAGGTGTTATTATACAGTTCACCGTTCAGCTCTGTTTCGTTTCTGTTGGGCGTTGGGGTTTATTTATAGGCCAAGACTCCAAATGCAATAACAGAGCAGCCTGCATGATTTGTGGTTTGTTACCAGGCAGTGCATTACTTCTAATGTAATAAAGGTTCGATTGGCTGAATGTCTTAAGTCAGTTCAGTTGGAATATTGGCTGACCCTTCTGGCTCTTCATGTATTGATGTCTAATGATCCACCAATTTACAAAATCATAGAGGTGTCCACGTACATTGTTCTCAGCTGGTCGAGCAAAATACTGTCATACACCATCTGTCTCTTCAGCTCTGATGCCAGAAATTGTCTGATGTGCCATCAATCCAGATCTATCAAATGTGATCCAGTTAGACTTGAACTCTAATGTGAGCACAATTATTCAAACTAAGCAATGGGCCGCTACTCCAAAGATTTGAAATACGTTAAAAGTATCTGATCATTGCAATTTAAACTATTTTAACCCATGTAAGGCTGGTTGAAGCAGAAATGAAATAGCATACTTTACAAAAAAACGTGAGAAATAGTAATATTAGTATTATAGTATGCTATTCAAAATATAGATTAGACGTATTGTAAAATTATGTATGTACTTTTAATTAAATTATATGAGAAACTAAAACTGCCAGTAGGTAGTGATAAAAGTCTTAATGAGGAAGTCATTGAGTCGGTCATTCATTCGTTCATTCAATTTGTTCAAACTCCTGATTCATTTAGAAATGAAGTAAATGGATCTCTTTATGAAATGAAGCCTTGGTTGACCCGATTTGTTCAAAACACATAGCAAGCACACTATTGCACACTAACACACAATTGTGGCTTCATCCATCGTATTTTTCAGCGTGGCAGTAAGTCGTTTTTTTTTTTGCTTTTTGCAAGACTTTCTGTTCATTAACCACTGTACGGGAATAACGATAAGAATAACAAAGTGCAGTAAACCGTTAAGCTGTTTGCACTACAAACCAGGGTGCTCAATTAAAAACTTCTAAGATGCATCCGTTTGCAATATCGAGCAGCAAAACAAGCTGTTTTGTACGGCTAAAAATAGCTGGAAGCGGCCAGTTTACTAACCAGTATTGTGTAAACCAGTATCACATTTGTACTTTTGCTATTAAGGATGAAAAGTACTTGATATTGCACTCGTCGCCTGTGTGATATTGCTATAATAAATCTATTGCTATGGTAAATCTGAGACCAAAAAATATTTTAATATTGGGCCATGTGTATTTTTTCTGCGCGCAAATCAAAACCTGCTTTGTAACGGTCACTTAGTTTCTATTTCTACAAGATAGCCCTGCTCACGCTGAGGCTTGACGTAGATTAAACGGCGAAAGGAGAGGCGTTTGTTGTCAGAAAAATCCATCAACACCCTCTACTGAAGCACCGTGGAAGTCGGAAAATGAGAGGTGCGTTTCAGAAAAATACACATTTTTCTGTCAAATAATGTACAGTGAATCATCCCCAGCAAAACCATGTGTATTATGAAAGCAAATACAGTCTACTTTGATTCCTTCAAGATTGATCTTTAAGATAAAATGATTCATGAATGCGAATACCTCTAAGAGCAGAGTTAAATACGTCCATTTTTTGATTATTAAGACATTGAAAGGCCAGAGTGGCAGATAAAGTGCTCGTTATTCTCTTTTGGGAGCAGGATTTAAATGTTCGCTTTTTTATTTCAGCTCCTTTTGCTCATCCACCCGAGACTCAGCTCATATAGAGCCTCATTTACTGAGCCATTAAGAGGATAGATAGAAGTATATATCTCAGGCAAAATTACTGGGTAGAGTAAAACACAACCACTTCGGTTTTACTAGTTTGGGCCCAGATCTCTCCGTATCGCGTTGATTTAGAGGTAAAGGCTGGTCGATTTTTCCTCATCTGTGTATTCTTCAGTCAAGGCGTTGAATGAGTCTGTATTTCTTTCTCTCCCTTTGACGCATATAATGAGTTCATCACTGCTTGTGTTTGAGGCTGTGAAGGGGGGAGGCTGTTGGATAAGATTGACAGTGTTTCGTTTTTCTCCCCCTGATGTGTTTAATGAGTGTCTTCGCTGCCAAGCTGCTGCGTAATGAAGTGGCTCTATTTCTGATAGACTAGGTGTTGGAGATGGGGGAGGTGGCTTTGTTTCTGAGGAAAGCACCTTTGTCCGCGCAGGCTGGTGATCTTTAACAAGTAACGTGGTAAATGGAGCTCGACTGAGATGTCCTTTATTCTGAAAATTCTGTCCTTTATTTAGAAAATGGTTTCATTTTCGCTTCATAAACATTCAAAAATGCATTGCATTACACTGATCTCATTAAATGCCACATTTTGCTCGCCAGATCACGGAAGCGGAGTGTTTGGACAGGAATTTCGCGTTGAGACCTTTTTCATTTGCGCTTTTTCTCGTGAAAACTAGCCCACATTCCTGCAGGGTGGAATATGACAGCTAGAAGGGGATTGTGGGTAATTTTGGGAGTCGAGAGGTAATCACGCAGGAAATGCATCAGGTATGTGATGTATAATCGGTGAAGCGTGACGCTCGGATTACGGCGCGTTGGGCGGGGGGGGGGTCATCAACCGTTAAGAGAATCAATGGGAGCTGCTTTCACGAGCACTTGGTACGGTTTCCATTAGCGGAGAACAGCTGCGAGTCAGGGACCGATATATGGCCAAGTCGCCATAGAAACAGTGGGACTGCAACATATTCCTATGAAGTCAACATACATTTCTGACAGCATGGCAGTTTCTGAGAGAATGAGGGATGAGAAGGGAACAGCTGACCAGTCACGTACTGAATATGTACTCAATTAATTATACGTCGAATTTTGTCAGACAGAACAAAGTCCAGATTAAACATCCGGACTGTTCTGCTCCAGATGAAGTTCTTTGTAAAGTTTGATGGTGTGGATGTGGTTGGCCAACATTTCAGCTTGCTTGTCTCAAATTGTCCCTTTTTGTTTTGCCAGAGACGGTGTAATTGGGTTCACCGTCTCGCTCGGTTAGGCTTATTACAAAGCCATTATGCTCTGGCAAAAACTGACAGTCTAGAAACTCGAAGTTATAATTTGGCCCATGTCTTCTGCTTCGCGAACACACTTGGTTTATAGGTCGCAAAGGTTGTTTTTGTAGTAATGCTTAGTCTTCATTTATTACGTTATCCAATTTAATAAATCCAGCTCAGGATAGAGGACTGTTTGCTGATTTATTAAAAAGAAAATCTGGATTTTAGGAGACTTTATGCACAATTTTTAAATGATACTCTGTATGAGAAACTAATACTGCCAGTAGGTGGCGATAAACCTTATGGGTCTTATGCACACTGTATTAACTTTAATGGGATAGTTCATACAAAAACAAGAATTCTGTCATTAATTACTGACCCCCGTGTCACACGTAAGACCTTTGTTTATCTTCGGATCGCAAATGAAGATATTTTTGATGAAATCTAGCAAGGACATCGTTAAAATAGTCCATGTTAGATCAGTGGTTCATAATTTTACGAACCTACAAGAATAGGCTACTTCTTCACGAACAGAAACGTCAGGTACCGCAGGCAATTTGGTTTAAAAACATATTTTGTTATTAGTCGGTATTTAGAAATTCTTATTTTTTGATGTCACGTAATAGCTTTTGTGGCTTCAGAGAAAACTAAAGTACTTGTTGCCTTTCACGGAATGTCTTAAGTAATTCCTCTGTTTACCGCCATTAATTCGGCCTCAAGGATTTCTAGGAAAAGGCAATTCCCAGTGCAACTCTGACTATATGGAAAAGTGATGTTGAATTTACCACCGAAAACGGTTCATCTGTGAGAAGATGAAAAGTGCTGTTGGGTTAACACATGTCTGCTTGTCTTGTTAAGTGTGTTTTTTCTAATGTCAGAACAAAAAGGCTCTTAGAGGAGAAATCACTGACCTTTACCAAGCATTTAAAGCTCATCATCTGCATTTTTTTGATGTGAATCAGCCAAAGGCAGCTTGCTGTCTTGTGATCTGAATGACCGTGACTGAGGGTGAAAGGAGACCTGCTCTCGAGGCCGCTAGTGGGCTGCTGATTAGCGCTCTTGCTAATCACAGTCAACAATCAACATGTGGCGGCCTTCGGCAGCACTGGTGCTGGGAGGGATATATTTATTTGACCCTGCTGGAGGCCTAGAAACAGATGTCATTGATCTTTTCATCACTGCTGGCCGGTGCAGCGCCACACAGAAGCATTCGATGTTGCACTTTGGTTGTAAAAGAGCACTTAAAAATAAAATGGAAATGAAACAATCATGCACTCAAACGTTGTGGAGCTAGTGTTAAATGGTCAATATAACACATTTTTACTATAAAAACCAGACTGAATTGTGGATAAGTATTAAGCAATAATGCATTCTGTCTAGTTGATGCCTAGTACAATCAACTTAGATATTTAAGTCATTTCAACTTAAATTACAACGAACTGGCTTAAAATAATGAGTTGAACCTTGTGCAACATATAAAATAAAGTAAATGATTGCGTAACAATTATTTTGTTATAAATAAAAAAATTATAATTTTTTTTACTGTGTTTTACTGTTTAAAAATAACATTAACGAGTCTTTTTATACGAGCTTTGTATACGAAGAGTCTTGTTATTTTTAAATCTGAATAAATCGCTACACAAAAGCTTAAAGTTAAAGTTGACTTTTTACACACAGAAACTGTGTAAGGAACATACTGACGAAATAAATAGAGCCTGACTAATTTACAACCTTTGAAATAACGTACAATTTTTTTTCCCTAACATTTCAGCTCAAAACAAAGCTATTTTTTATCGTTGTTGGTTTTATTTTTAAACCTAAACAAAACGCCACGCAAACTTTGCATCATCCTTTTTTCGGCGCATCACACAGAAGCATTAAATGCATTTTGCTTGTAATAAAGTAAACAATGTTGGATATAGCAATGAGGTCAATAAAATCTGTCTCATTAATCAGTTAGGATAATAGCAGAATTTTTACTGTATTTTTTTTTTTACAGTAGTAGTAATTTTTACTAAAATCAGCAACATGCAAAAAGCAGTACTGGAAGGTGTCTGTGATAGTAGTAGTATCCATTGCTGTTAGCGTTAATTACAGCAGGTTTGAGCAGCAAAATCTTGGCGCCCGGCATGCTTGTGCTCTCCCACACAACACACATTTTCCATAATGACTCTCCTCAGTGATGTTCCAGCAAAGACAGAACACAAGGAACATAACAGGGATTTGCCAGCGCCGGCAGCCATTTTTAACTCATCTCTGCGTGTTAAAATTCCAGTTTTAGGCAAAATGAGCTCATTGTTCTTGCATGAGCCGGCAGCTACATCTTGTTTTCTCTTCATTAAAAAAAAAATCCAACAAACAAGCTCGGCGGCATCTCGTACGCAGCTCATAAAAGTGACAAAATGCCTCACTCCGTGACCTTTGGGATATTATTACTCTTTAGCTTCACTAGAATGAACAAACTGTGATCCTGGTTTATTGCTTGGCGCAATTGAATGAAACAACAAAGCGACTTCCAAAATGTATTCAAGACTGTGATGAACATCACACTTCGCGTACGTTTTTTGGCTTTATTTGATCATAAAATGTGATATTTTGTAATAATGTTACATGGGGCACCTGAATGAATTATAACGGCCCTTTGCTTTGCCACCTCCTCCTTTATTTTATTCATGAATTGTCAGTCTCCCACTGATATCATCAATCCTCGCTTTTAATCATATCCTTTCTTTTCTGTCTGGAGGATTTGATTTTCTTTTCAGTTATGGATATATATGTATATATATTTTTTATCATTATCATTCCCGTCTTAGTTAGAGGTGTTTTTAATTATTTTTTTAATCACCATTCCTCAGCTCTCTCTTAATTTGAAATGCTGCAAACTAAAATCTCTTGGGCCCGCCTGGAAATGAATGTGTCGGTCTTAAATATCCAAACTGTTTCTATAAAGTATGTACCTGGCATTAGGATTCACAAGACAAAGATGAGACTGGATCGTGCCCTCTTTTGATCTGGCATAATGCAAGATGTCAAGATATTAGTTATTATCGGTGTTATTTAGGGCCCTATGACTTAGGATTCTGTCATAAAAAGCAGAATTTACTTTAGAATTTATCTACATTTGGATGGATATATCAAAACATGACACATTAAGCTGCAAAGAGTGACATTTATTGCTTAATGTAATGATATTATTAAAAAGTTTTTCCAGGAATATTTACTAGGATATATTTAGCAGGGACACATTATTTAAATACACATTATTTCTGATTTATTTATTTGCTTATTTTTAAATAAAATAATTGATTGATTAGAGATGCTTTTGACTATTAAAATTAAACGAAAGCATCCAGAAAACTTTAAACACAAACATCCAAACCAGAGTTTGGTAAAAAAAACAAACTATTATTTAGATACTATCATAGTATTTATAAATATTTCGAATCAGCTTTTATTTCAGTTTTGAAAATTGCATTAGTTTTTGTTTTTCAAAACTGATTTTGTTTTCAGTTTTAGTCTTGTTTGTTACCCATACCGAATCATAATAATAATAATAATAATAATAATGATATATAATTATGATATATAATTATGATATATATATATATATATATATATATATATATATATATATATATATATATATAATATAATAGTACTTTTTATTATTTTTTGTTTTTATTTCTTAAGCAAAAAGTAATATTTTTTCAATTTTAATGAATTATTATAAAATGTTAAAATGATATTCAATTAATTTGACGATATTATGTAATTTTTTTAAATATTACTATTTTATTTATTTTATTATTTATTCACTTATTCATTAAAATTACCTTTGTCCTCCATCTACATCTTTTTGGTTACACTTTATGTTGATAGTACACTTTAGACATTCTTCAAACTATAAATAACTTTGTAACTACATGTCAACAACATGTTAATTAATTCTTATTAATTCACAACTACATGTCTACTAACTTTTAGAGTGGACTGCAAGGGTAGGTTTAGGGTTGACACACACACACACACACACACACACACACACACACACACACACACACACACATATATATATATTTGTCATAATATGTTGTGGACCCTCAAGCTAAAGTGTTAGAAGATATTAAGCAGACAGTCTACTAATACTAGTTTACATGTAGTTGGAAAGTTACTTACTGTAGGCCGATTTATTAATACCTATGCTTAGGTTGACTGACTGCTTAGTGTTGTATTGTATTGTTTGTATCTGTTTGTTTTTTAATTGAGGCTCTAGAGCTTTGTACATTTAAAACGGTATAATTTATTTCATATTGACTTCAGCTCTCTTCATCTAAATGCCCTCCCCAGGATGCCATCCTCGTAACAGTGCTGGTTTAATCTCCATTAAAGATGTCTATAAAAGTTATGAATTGGACTCGGGGCGCGCGATACAATCAGATGATAGAATATGAACGCGAGCTTGTTTTCCTTTGAGAAGCTCTCAACAGAGGAACGACAGAATGCCGGGCGGAAGGAACGAAGCTTTTATTCTCACTCTTTGTAGCGTACTTGCTTCCCGTTCGAAAAGAAATCAGAATAGGTAAACAAGCTATCAAACTGTCTAAACCGAGATGTTTTATCGCGTTTGTTTCTTGAAGGGAATTCAAATCGCAAATTGCGAATATCTGAGCAGACGTATCTCCATGCGCCATATGGCCGTATCGCCGTAAATAACGCTGGAGTATGCTGTTGACAGTTCTCAACATGACTTATTTTTCGGGATGAATTGTGATTCTCAGAGCAGCCAGATGAGGACACGGACCCCTGCCTTCATGCTCTGGCACAGTCTCGGCGTTGTTTATGGATCTCCTGGGCAAAAGGAAGAGGAGAGAACAAGGATGGGCCGCCTGAGAGAGAATCTCAGAGGACTCCTTTTCATTGGCTCGCGTTGACAGGCCGGGTCAGGACTGGAGCCACGCTATTGGTCAGGATGATTGAAACCAGTGTTGAGCCATATTCCAGCGAACAGCACCTCAAGAGAGACGCTTTAAGGGGTGAAGAGATACTTTGTCAGTGCGTAAAACACCGTTTATTTACAAGTCATGTGAATGAACGCGGCCGTTTATTTTATTTGTGTTTTATGTCTCATCGTATCGTATAGCCTACGAATGAAAACTTCAAGGTCTTCAGAGCAACCTGTCAAAATAAAAGTTTCACTTGAAGAAACTGTGACAGGAAATATATTATGTTATGTTCCAGAATCTATTTAGCAGTAAAATGTAAATACACACAGTATCTGGTATATATATATATATATATATATATATATATATATATATATATATATATATATATATATATATATATATATATATATATACAAATACATATATATATATATATATATATATATATATATATATATATATATATATATATATATATACACATTAGAGATGCTTTTGATTATTACAATTTAACAAAAAATTAAAATCCAAATATTTTTAAAGATATTTTTATAGATAGGACATCCATAAACATGCCAGAGCATGAAGGCAGGGATCTTGTAAAATGTTTAAATAAATCACAGAAAACATGTGCTGGTCATATTTTACCTCAAAATCAATTTGAGAACCGTATAGAACTTTTTGTCCTCCATGGCCCCTTTTTTCTCGCTATGATATTATATACTATAAAATATTTAGATATATTATGACATGATATGTAATAAATACGATAAATTATTTTCTATTGTATAGTGGCGTTTGTTGTATTTTATGAAAATGACTTAATGTTATTATTTTTACGATATTGCAGAGAAACAAATACTCTGATTAGGGGGAAATTGTCTTGAATATAATAACCGTACGCAAAATATAGTAATTGTGCAAAAAAAGAGCCGTTTATTATTCACGCAAAATTTAATCAATCCTTTTTTTTTTCTTTGCATTTGGAGTGAAATGTGAGCTGGACATGTTTTCACGACACTCATATCATATTATATTACTACTTGAGATCTTTTGCATCGTAATGACACATTTGTTGTTTGAGCAAGCCCGGGGAAAGAGCATATTAGTATCACTGCATAAATAGCGATGGCAGATTGGGGTCAGTTATAATACATCGGCTTGCTTAGCTTGTCACGTATCTGCGATTTCCTTGAGGAAACACTTGAGGTCTGTGCGAAAACGCAGAAGCTGCTCCTGCTGTCCTTTATTTTTATTCTACAGTCTATTCGGACCACTGTGCTCTAGTTCATTTTTTCGAAAAATAAAACCAGTGAACATCCCCTGAGAATACGAAAGGCTGCATCCTAATGAAGACACACTGCTCATTTCTTTAGGCTGAATTTGTGCTGCTGCTCTCTCCGGATAACGGCTAAGCAATGCAATCTAACACACCGCCTTGTGTCTCAGTAATACTTGCGAGATTGCGAAAATAGTATGTTAGTGTGCTTGTAGGGGCTTTTAGGTTGTACATTTTAGTATGAATTGCTTTTTCAGGTATGAATGATTTTTGCTTGATTTCTTATGATTTATTGACCTCATAAGAGCGAGTCAGACCAGGTGAATAATTTGGTTAGGTATAGATTTGATTTGCGTTTTTTTTGCAATTTCGTACGATTTTATCTTCTCACCCAAGTTACTTTTTCTATTGAGACTAAGCAAATCTATGTTTTACTTGTACATTTTTTTGTACGATTTTTTTATCTCATATAAATTTTCATGAGATAAGCTACTAAAAACATGGTTTCTTTTGGATAGATTTATGTTTGGGTTGTCATAGTTCATACAAATAGTTATATTTTTTATGTCTGTGTTGCCATATGTTTTTCTGTATGATTTCTTATGATTCGTACAATTTATGACTTCTCGTAAAAGTTTTTTTAGAATGATTTCTTGCTATTTCCCCATATCATATGAATTATGACTTCTAATGAGATTTTTTTTTTTTTTTGGGGGGGGGGTTAAGATTGTATGTTTTAATTGTAAATGTTTTTATACAATTTTCATGAAAAGTCACCACATTATCGAATTTATGTTTGTTTATGAATGACAAACATTAATGGATGTGCTTTCTTATAAGTAGTCAGATTAACTAGAAAGATTAGCTTTTTGCATCACAGCACAACAAATAACTAACAATAATGATCAGCAAAGAGCAAAACAATAATCCTAGAACAGTAGCTGCATCGTTATGCACGCTGCAATGCATGCTGGGTACTCACAAAGCTCTAACATTATGACATTATTGGTTCAAACATATGTGTTTGACTAGTCGGGGCAACATTTAAGGATAATTTTATTGGTCTGACAAGGTTTTCATGCCATTTCAAGAAAAATAGCACTTTTTATCACTTGAGACTCAAAAGGTTGCATAAACTGTAAAATGTGCAGTTTTTATTTGTTTTGTCTTTTGGAATGCCACAATCACCTAAAATCAGTCAGGCATGAAATCGAATCATATTCTAAGCGTATTTGGCATTAGATTGCACTCCGAAATGTTAAAAGATAACACCCTAACCTTAAGTTGTACTGATTCCGCGATTAATGGATGTGATATGATTCAGTGTTTTCACACGGCATGCGTCCTGCATTATTCCAGATGGCTGTCACAACTGTTTTATTGCCTTAAATTAGCCTGTTAAATTACACCTCAGAAATAATCACAGGGCATTTTATTCCACCGTATCTGTGGCTAAACGCATCTGTTACTAACTCTGCACATTCACTTTCTTCATTTGCTGAGGATCTCTAGTTCAGCCATGCGGCGGTTTTAATTGGGCCTGAAGGACTGTACCTGCGTTCCTATTTTCGGGCTCTCTCTCTTCCCTACATCCTTCAACCTGTCTGCGGGCACCGTCGGTTCGGGCGACCTGACTTGCTCCGTTACCATGGTTTCCTCCACTTGCACAGTCTCCTGTGGTCTTCTCGCTATATCTAGCTGGGCACGGTTACTTGAGAAGCTGCCAACTGGCAGGGGCCATAATTACATAAGCACATGACCGTTGAAAAAGTTCCACTTTGATGTAATGCTGCTGAAGGGAACTAATGGATTTAAGCCATGAATTGTGGTTGCTAATCACATTTCGCGGTCTCTCCATCTTTGGCGAGTCGAACTGCTGCTCGGTACTTCATTGTCTGGTCTACTTGAACTAAACGGCCTGTGTTAAGGCGCGACATCCCTCGCTGGAACTTATTATCATTCGCGGCCGTATTTTACAACGGCTTTTTGAGTAGTGCTTCCAAATGAAGTTCTCCTGAAGTTGCTCCCCGCTGCCAAACGCAGTCTGTCAAAATCAGGCCTCCGTGTCACCGAAAAAAACGCTGCCATGGCGACGGGCAGTCGTCCCGGAGCTGACTGGCTGCCGAACAGGCCCGTTCATGAAGAGGTCCATGCGCTGCACGCTCTCCGCCAGATTCCCAGAGCCCCAAAAATGGAACGGTTGATGTATTATTGTCATTTTGGAAGGGAAGTCGAGCCGCCTCAGCAATGGGTTTCAAAATTGAGTTAACAAGCCCTTCCGAAGTGTCGTGGAGATGAGTTTATGGGTCAGCGATAGGACTTGAAACCACGGCTATGACCCGTTTATCGATTTTTCCCAGAGAAATGGCCGAAACGTGATCCTTCTAAAGCCATTAAAGTAGCTCCTTGCTTTCAGGCTTTCAAAAAACGATTTAAGCTCCGATGTAGCCTGCTGTTGTTTACCGGTTCATCTGGCCAGATGAAAGTCTTTGAGCTGGCCAGCTGGGCCGAGGCCTGATACCATTTTCAGGTGTGCCTGGTCTTCTGGATCCCTTACACCCCAGCGGACAGTTGAAATGCATAATGAGAGAGGAATTATGGGTCAGAGACTTGGACAAAAGAGGAGGTAAGTATTCGATTATGCAGAAGTGGGGAGGATGATGCCTACAATATGGATGTCATTACATTACTGGCAAGAAGCTATTTATCATAATTCTCCTGCATTATGGAACATAAGTCCTGTAATTCCTGTCAAATCATTGTCGCTTTGGCCTTCCTGTCACCAGTCCAAGCACCTCTGCCATAAATCCAGCACTGTGGATCTTAATCTCTAAACATGTTCTTTCCGATGCACCAGGCCAAGATGATGACGCCCTGCTAAATGCATCTGCTCTTCTTGAACACTGATACGAATGAAGAGCTTCTTAAAGAGCATTGTCAGTTTTAATAGTATTTAAAGTTTTAGTCATAGTTTTTTAGTTTTAGCATCTGACATAGGAAAGCCCCTAAAATAACATCATGATTAAACATATATTTGTGGCTAAGTCGTATGTGTTTTTTTGATTTCCATTGACAACATTTATTGACAATTTAACGATGTTCATTAATTGTTTGGCTTCAGTTTGTTTTTTGCAATGTTGTTTTTTATATTCATACTTCTTTTTTGTTAGCATGCTGCAATTAAAAGCCTAAAAAGGATGATACACATTTTTCTTGTTATCGCTGGTGATTTCTGTTGATCATTTCTTTGATGACAAAAAATTAAAGGTGCTGTATGTAGGATTTTGACTCTACTAAAGCATAAAAATACTATAATATGTTTGCAGATATTTAAGAAGCACGTTAACTTAACATACTTGTTTATCTGAAAAGCAATGCTACAAGCTGGCCAATGAAAGGGGTCTGAGCGGGTATCTGGCAACCTGCATGTGCGTCAAGTCTGAGTAGGAGGGGTCAGGTAAAAAAAATTGTCTCTAATATTTTGAATTTGGACTGCAATACCTAGTTCGACCACTCTGTGTCAATCCTACGTATAGCACCTTTAAAAGAAAAGTTCAGACTAGTGGTCTAATGGTGTGTGCACACCAAAAACAAAGTAATTATTTAAGTAAATTATATACAAGTCAATGCAAGCACGGGAATTTATGCAAATTCTTATCACAGGGTTGCCAAGTCCACAATTTGTAAAAATGCAGATAAAAGAAGCCGTGGTTTACAGTAAATTTATAACAGCTACATTTACTGCAAACCACACCTTTATGGAGCTTATTGCTTTTTTAAAAAACAGTTAAGCTTTCAGGAAAAAAAATACAGAGCAATAAAGTGTAATGGTATTAAAAAAATACATTATGTGATAGTTTAGAATAGGTAACACTTTGTAACTATTAAGCATGACGTTTCTCTCAATAAAGTCTTATTAATAGTTAGAATAGAATGTGTAGAATAATGTCATGTTGTATAAGGCATTAATATGTGTCACGTTTCCGTGATTTCTCGGAAAGGACTCGGGACTCGAGATACAAAAAACTTAAACAGATTTAATTCTTTAACTTGCAAAATAAACATACAAAAGGCAGGACAAACTCAAACGTAGAGACTTTACGGACTTCAAGGACATCAATGACTTTAACGATCGGACAACGTGAACTGAAAACACACAGGACTAAATACACGAGGAAATTAACAAGAAACGGCTGCAGACAATTAAACAGCTAAACACGAAGGGAAGGCAGGGCACAGATAGCACGTGGCACGAGACAAAACAACAACAAAAGTCCAGATATGTGACAAATATGTGCTTAATTACCAATAATAAATGGCTAATATTTTAGTAATATGCATCCTAATAAGCAACTAATAGGCCAAACAATGTAGTCCCTCAGAAACGGTTGTGGTTTGAAAACAATGGTTGCCGAGAAACACACAGACGTAAACAAGGGTCTCTGTTGGTAGAGTATTTTACAATATCTGTGAACATGGCTCAGAATCCATCAAGTCCAGAACGTTTGATGAATATGTATTTTACACTGGGTATGGAAGTGAGGTGCTTTGAGTTTTGATAATTCGGCTTCATTAATATGGCCAGTTTTTCTCACTGTGCAGCCAACTCAGGATCTAGAGGTTCCTTCAGGGCAATGACTTGGTAAAATGGTGATTTATCCTTTCCATTACACAGTAATAGTATTTTTTGCACTGTTTGTACTTAGCTTTGGAAAGGTCAGGGTGGGCATAAGGGCAGAGATGAATAGAGGAAGTGGCTTTGAAATGCGGCGTGTTGATGATGAGCGGAGAAACGGAAGGCAACGTGGAAAAATGTGCAAGAGCAGATGGCATGTTCCGGCATTTGTTTATCACTTTAATACCTAGTTCGTCAAACACGGATAGGCTCAGGAAAGACACAGCGGATGTTAACAGAAGACGCGTTAAATATGTTCTCTTTCCTCGTAAAATAACACTTCCCCGCTCGATTAATGTCAAACGCAGGCTAATCTTAGAATAAGAGTATCACGTTTGATGCATATTTCATCTCTTCTCTAAACATATGTCAGGCAAGCCAGGCTCCTCGCTGCCAAGAACTGTGAAGTTGTTCCAGAACGCTGGTGTCAGCTTCATCCCACTGTTCTTTGGCTCTGTAATTACCTTTGGAAAGCGACATGTCTGCTGACTCAGACACAAGGGGCCTCATTTAAAAAAGTGCGTACGCTTAAATCCACGGCAGCGCTCATATTGATAAAAACCGTGGAAAAGTGCGTAGCGTCACGTGAGGGTCTGAGCAGACTTACGCACTATTTATCGTCTGGTATTCCAGTTTTTTTTTTTAAATGTACGCTGTTCTCGCTGCTCTAAATTATGATGGTTGGGGATATTTTATGCGTTAATGCTGTTGATTAGGATTCGTCTACGAGCAAAGAGATGAAACCATTCGTTTCTGCGCAACATTTTATAAATGAGGCCCACCTGCTCACCTGTTCACCTTTTTCGTCTCTCTAAGTCTGCTTTACTGTTCTCTCCACTTTTGTGATACTTTTGATTTATGGGCCTCGCGTTTGAAGAATTTTAAGCACCGTGTTGTTTTGTTTTTCTTATTACTTCCAAACCATTTGTGATACTCCAGCCGATTTGATTGGGGTGGTCCCGCATTAGTCTGGGTCGAATAAGGCCACTCTGTCCCTTATGTGAACGCCACCCTAAAGTGAGCTGTCCGCTGACCATTCCTCCACTTCAGTGCCTCAGACTGGCTTTTATGTCATTAACAAGCAGGAAGTCGAGACACTCATTAGGGAGGAATCAGCAAGGGCTCGAGCGTCACCCCTTTTAGAAGTTTTTAATTGCTTTAAGAGTAACACGAGAGTTCAGCTCCTGGATCTTCAGCATCATTAGATGTTGTTTTTCACATCGTTTTTTCCATGAATCATTCAAGGCAGTTGAAACTTCAGTTCGAGTAACCAATGTACTTGTTGACTAGGATTACACTCTTGAGACAATGTTTTACCGCTAGATTTTACATTGTATATATTTATACTATGCTTTTATCAGGGAACCACACAGAGAACGTGGTTCCAGGCAGCTCTTTGCAGTTCCATATCACTTCGTCAAATTATTACAGCAACAAAATAAGCAAAACCTCATTTTTTTATTATATACAGAAAGCACATACTCTATTTCTCCCGCTATCTCTCCCTCAGAAACACACACATATTAGCATAAGCGCTAATGTTGTTGCTTTTAATGTTGCTCTTTACAAGTTGACTTTTTTTTTTCAAGACTTCAAAGGCCCATCGTCATTTTTATTTACCCAGACACACACACACCCACACACACACACACACACACACATATATATATATATATATATATATATATATATATATATATATATATATATATATATATATATATATATGTGTGTGTGTGTGTGTGTGTGTGTGTGTGTGTGTGTGTGTGTTTGTATTAATGCTGTCAAACGATCTATTGTGATTAATCACATCCAAAACTAGTTTTTCTTTACGTTATATATGTTCTTGTGTATATTTATTATGCATATACACTTTTAAACCTTGCTGTAGATTTCTGGGTAAATAACTGCAAAATCGCCAAGATTTAGCTTTAACATCAGTGAAAGGTATTTTACTGTGATATGAGGTCAGGTTATGCCACACTAATAATAAACTACAGTAAATCTCAGGACCTGTTAAGGGAAATAACTGCAATACTATCTGGTGAATTACTGGTCTACATTCCCATGATGCATTACGTCACTATTTAACGGTTTAAATCTTCAGTCAGGAAATAAGGACTGATGCATTAACACACACATACATGTGAGCTTACAAATACATACACAAGGGCTGACTGTTTGAGTCTAAACGGGCAGGTGTCACCCCTTTGACAACCGAAATCCAATAGCAGATTGAAAATGACTGAAAATGAATCTACTGCAAGTAAATGATTCAAATATTTGTCTTTTGACATGATGTTTGTTCATATTATTGCTTTTTGTTGTGAAGGAGTTTTCTCATTTTTGTGATTCAGTTATTTAGGTTCTTTCTCTTTTTCAGAAATGAAGTAACATGAAAGAATGCTTCATAAGATTACCACAATGAGCACTGCCTTCAATAAATATATATGCAGTATTTTACCCAAAGCATGTGTGCTACTGTACAGTGATTAACTGAAAACACTGCTGCCAGTTATCAACTTCAAAGCCCGGTTTATGGTAAAAAAAACTGGCAACACTGTTGTCATTTACTCACTGTAATGGTACAGAAACAGTAAAATACTGGCAGCTCTGTTAATCACTGTTACAGATACTAGCTGGCAACAGTGTTGCCAGTATTTTTCTCATAAATACCCTGGTAATATACTATATTTTCAAAATATATACTGTGTGTGTGTGTGTATCTATATATACATATACTCATATGCACAAATTATGTGAACTGAATTTTATTTTGGATGTGATTAATCATGATTAATCATTTGACAGCACTATATATACAAAAAAAAAAAAAAAGATGGAAATGCCACTTACTTTTTTTTTAAATGTTAAATTAAATTGCAAGTAAATGCTCATGGCGGCATTCACACCAGGGTGCATATCCATCATCTGTCATTAAAAAGTGCATGCGACACTGTGTGAAAATGATTTTGTACCGAATAAATTAACAGATGTCAGCCGCGCTGAAAAGGCTATCCACCCCCCGTCTATAACCCCTCCGTCTATCACATTATTGGGGGCCCGGAGGGGCCGTGCGCTAAGTTTGGCGGTTATGCAAATAGCAGTGTACTCTCCTGTTTTCCACGGTCATTACTTTTCTTTTATATCGTTTTCACCCACTCATTTCCTTTGTTAAATCGGTCCTCACCGAGAACATCGGGTTGTAAACCGGATTCTTGTCAAAAGTGGCTGGTCCCCTAAAACAAGCCCACTTATTTAAATGAGAGAGGTGGTTATTTACTTGTCGTGGTGCTCTGAGGTAATTACAGTGGTTGAAAATGAAGAAAAAGAAGGAAAATGTCACCGAAAGGATATTGAGAAGTATCCCCCGTTTTGTGCAACGCTCAACAGAAACATCCATGTAAACAGGCACAACCATTTCAACACTCCTGTGTGTTGAGCAAGCTAGCGGACTGGAGGTAAACAACCTCATTAGCCGAGTTGTTATTACAGCCGATCAGCACAATTCACGACTCACAGATAGCGTGGCTCCTCGTGGGGAAATTAGGAAGACTCTCGGGGTGTGCGCCCGGGTTGATACTGTTGTTCATTTGACTGTGCATTCATGTGTGTATTTGCTGTAAGGGCGATCAACAACGATTAGCCCTAGCCCTGTGAAATAGCAATGCTGCAGGAACCTGTTGTCATTTTCAGAGCCTCTGTTACAAATCAGTTTTACGCTGTAAGAAAATCATGGTTCTTTATTTGCATTGATGGTTGGATTTGCATTGAAGAACATCCGAGAACCATTTGAACCTTTCTATTGAATATAAGTTTCTTTATAGTGGAAAAAGGTTCTTAAGTTGTTGGATTGTTCTAAAGGAACATCACACTTTTTTTGAAAATGTTTTGAAAATTTTCGAGCCACCTAGAGTTAAACTGTTGAGTTTTACCATTTTTGAATCCATTCGCCTGATCTCCGGGTCTAGCACTTAACTGCAGCTTAGCCTAAAAAGGCTGGGGACTATTTGAGCCTGTTGAAGCCACGGTACGGCAGCAAAGTAACTTTACGTGCTTATGTAATACGTGATTATTACACTGGAACCAGAGTATACTTCCTGGCCACAACGGCCTAGAAGATTGCAACTTTTAATTTTCCATCTGTCTCAGTACACAACTACAGAAGAGTCAAGTTTTAAATAGAAAAAATATCTATCAACATTTTGAGTGTGATGCCACTGGTCTAATCACAATCAAGGATCTATGCTAAGCTACAGCTAAACGTGATACCACCAGACCTGGATATTGCGTTCCTTTACGGTATCTGGGTCTGGTGGTAGTTAGTTTACTAAAACTTTGTTAGGGTAACCAATAATGGCTATTCTGTGGCATTGTTGTGAAAACCCCAATTTGTACACTCTTATAAATAAAGGTTCATCCCTGGAACCTTTACATTCCACAAAAGTTTCTTTTTTTTATTGTTCTTCAGACTATCTTTGGTTCCCTGAAGAAGTTTTCAATGGATAGCTCCTAAAGTTTGAAGAGCATTTGGTGTTCCCAAAGGACCTTGGATGAGCAGTTTCTTAATGTGAAGAACATTTTCAAAATCTCAAGAACCTCCTTGGATTTGAAAAGTTCTTCATTGAACCACAGATGTAAAGAACCTATATTTTTAAGGGTTTGCTAAAAGATTAAAAATGGCACTAAATATGTACCAAAAATGGTTATTTTGTGCCATCAATGCAAAACCCCTTTGTAAGCCGTTATGAGCTGATAGATGTTAAGTGACCTTATAATGCAGTCTGGACCGGTGGGTGATCTGGATCCTGGGCGAACACTCTGAGCCACGCTGTCCCCTGGCGGTGAGATTTGCTTATTGCAGCTCATCCACTACAAAGAAGCCTAATTGGAGACTCAAGGGATGTGCTGAAATTATTTTAATGCTCGAGAGATAGAGTGAGGTAAGATATTTTATGCAGGCCAAAAACTACATACTGGAAACATTAAAAGGCTGAGGCTTGAGATTTCTGGGCTTTATCTTGTCCCTGGAACCTTTCAGAGAACTTTGGAAATATATGGTTGTCAGAACTTCCCTGAATAGGTCGATGGGAACGGAAATATCAAAAGCGCTAGACTCGACTGAACTTTACAAATATCACTGTGTCACAGTACGCCAGGAAATCTCCCCCTGCAAACTCGGCTTGACGGCTGTGGCGCTCTATTGGAGACGGTAAATGCCAGAAAGCTGGAGTACCCCATGTTGAGGGTTACGGCAATGATCAGAGCCGAGTAAACACTTAGTGACCTGTTGACCAATGCCAAAAATATGACTGATGAAGTACACACATGAGATATCTATCTGTCTATTCAAATAACATGCAGTCCTTGCAGACAACAAGCTCATTATTCGTGTTAGTAAACTCATTATTAGCTTTATTTAGTGAGAGTGAGAACTAGACGGTGGCAGGGAGCTGCTTTGCATTGAAATTGAAAACGCTGCATTCAGCCAGGAAACTTCATGCATACAGTTGAGAGAACTTCATAAATTGTCCTTTGTTCTGATACTCGGGTGCCTAAAGCAATAAGAGACAACATACGCAATATAAGCGAACCTGTTGTCTTGGAAACATACTGGAAAAATGCCTCAGGTTGAAATACAACAGTCAACAAGTTGCACAAGACAAAATGGTGTCTAAAACCCATTATAGTACTGTACTTTACTATATTTATACTGTATTAAAGCACTATTATATTATCTCTTAATATTGTGAACTAGCATTAATTAGAATATTTTCATTACAATTTTTGTTTTATTAATTATTATGTTATTTTGCAATCTTAAGTAGATTAATAAAATATATATTTACACTATATTTTTAGTACTTCAACTTATTTTAGTTGGCTATTTAGTCATTTTAGCATTTCTATTTTTAATTATTTTGTTTAACATTAATATTAAAATGTTATTTTTTTTTTCATTTTCAGTCAGTGTTCACACTATTTTCCCCTCAGGAGTCTATTACCTTTGTTATGTCGAAAATATAAATTCTTACAAAAGTAATATGAGCTTTCTTATGTTGAAAATATAATAATAAGCAGCTGATGATGTTCGCGCCTTAGAAAAATCTTCAAAATAAATGAAAAAATAATAATAAAAACCACTTTAAAATAAGATTTGGTTTATTAACGTCGAATTTTAAAGCCTTTCATTTGCATAGGTTGTATCTAAACTGATGAGTGATTTAAATGGACTGTGTTGTTTATTCATTTATGTCCATTCATAATGCATTAATGTTAGGGCTATAGTTGTGATTTGTATCAGCTTCCTGGCTGCAGTTCTGGTTACTTCCAGCAGGGGGCTCTGATGTTACGACCACACAGTAGGTTATCGAAAGGCTCCCCGTGTGTGAGTCGTGAAGTAAGGGCCCGTGTTGTACAATTACGTTGTGCTCCTCGTAGCCCACATTAAACTCCCAGCAACATAAGCTCTGAGTGTGGCTAAACGGGCATTAGGCAGCGAGACACCCTGCCTGGAATGGATGGCATGTCTAATACAATGTGCTCAGAATACACACGTAAATGTCAGGTGCTATATTGCGGTCCTTGGTTTCCATGTACTCAAACCCACCCAGTTTCCATCTCGGCACATGTTAGCATTCGTGCCGAAACATAAAGCACGATTTATTTATCGCCCCAACTGGTAAGCCAATACCGTGCGTGTCACGAGCACTGTGTCAATTGTCTCTTTGTCTGTTTTTTATAGTAAAACGGAGGCGGCGACTGTTGAGACGGAGCTCCTGAGGGACTATCGCTTCGGACAGCAGCAGCTGATTGAAATATGGGGCCATGCTTGCGCTGTCGCCATCACAAAGGTTTGTTTGACATGAATTACGCTATTGTGAAGTGGGGGTTGACATATCTAAATCCTGAATCTAATCCCGTATTTACCGCGCACAAGCATCGCTGTGATTATACAACTCTATGCATTTGCTGGCATTTGCCGAACTTCAACCAATCCTCTTAAGAGACGAGGCCCTGCTGCATCTGATGATGAAAACAGCGGGAAATCTTTGATCTCGCTGTTTCTGTAGAGGGTTTGAGCGCATCTGCTGCTTTGGGGGGTTTTCTCATGAAAAGGGGATCAAGAATGATCCAGAACGGCAATCGCTTTCGCTTCGAAACGGACAGCAGCGGTAAAAAAGATTTTGCGTCTGTCTGAATTCGTAAATGTCAGCCTCAATTGTGAAACAGTAATTCACATTGTTAGTTACTGTATAAAGCCACAAACTCTGAGATATAAAGTTGTAATTGAGAAATATGAATTGCGAAATATGAAGTCACCCTGCAAGGTACAGTCAGAGTTTCCGAGATGTGCACTTACAAAAAAAATGTCACAATTAAGTCTCAGAAAGTCAGAAATATGTGAAACAGTTGCAGTTCTGAGAAAGAAGGTGCAAATTTGTGGGAAAATGAAATCATTTTGTAAGATACAGTCACAGTTTCTAAGAGATTTTTTCGTAATAATGAGAAATATGAAGTGAAATATGGAGTCACAAGTTTATTAAAGCTTAAAGTTTATTTAAAATATTACATTTGCAATTATGGGTAAATATATATGTAAACACACATACACACACAATATATAAAGAAATGCAATAGCAATTATTTTTATTTATTTATTTTTAGTTTAAGAAATAGGCTTGCATTCAAAAGGGTTACAGAAAAAAGGGTCACGTTATATCTCTGCCTTGAGCACTAAAATCCGCACCAGTCGGGTTCATTCACCTCCAAACCTTCTCCTTAAAAATCCCTTGTGACAAATCCAATGCACCGTCACTGAAGGTGTTGAAAGACTTCGGTCTGTGGCCGGCCTGCAGTCAGGCGGTCTCTGGGCCTTACGTCTCAGGGCGGCCCGAGGGTTGCGATAGAGCCAGGCCAACTCAAACCAGACTCCTGCGGTCACCGTTCCATCTGGATTCAGTCAGGCTGACAGGCAGCGCGGGCTCCTTTTGACCTACCTGAGAGTCGGTTAAAGCACCAAATTGTTTCCTGATTTGTCTTGCGTGAATTTTCAACCCTTGTTAAGAAGCGCTTTGCAAACTGAACCTTCAGCCCCTCCAAGGCTCCCGGTCACCAGCAGCTGCTTCGGTCAGCTTCAACAAAACTTCCTGTGCTGTGACCTCTGTGAGGTCGCCATAAATTGCAGCTAAAGAAAACATGCCGACCAGTAGCTCTGAGACAAGCATTACATCAGTTCTCTTGTGTGTGTGTGTGTGTGTGTGGAGGGGGGCAAATCTTGGTTGTATTTTACCACATTGTGATTTCACAAGCAAACTATCCACCGCTGTGGATGCCAAGATCAACGTCACCCGTCTGCATCGGGGGGATAAGTGCTTCGGTGTTGAGCTACGTCAAGGCTGATGTCTGTGATCATTCCCTGCTTTAGATATCAGGAAGTTATGGCTCATGAAACGTTCTTTGTGCTTTTTGCTAATAGAAAGTTCTTTGTTTCAATTGAAATTGAATTCAGTTGAAAGTTTCAATTTTATAGTTCTGCATTTTTAATTTACATTTGATTTAATGAATTATTAATTCGTCTATTTTAGTAGTTGTATCTAGTTTTAGTATTTTAGCGTTGTCAGTTGATAACTGGTAACATTTATTTATTTTTGCCCAGTTATGCAGTTTTTTTACCAGTCTAAAGCCCCGTACACTGTGAAATCTCATTACTCCAAAATTCAACATAGCACTGAGACCAATACGTGCGTATTTTAAGAGGTAAATAATTTATACGAATTCATACGACCTCACTCATACGATTTTGTCCGACTGGTCTAAACCCCAGTGTATGTCATTTGTACAAATTCATACGAATTGGCAACTCGTAAATGTAGCCAGTAAAATTACACTGTATCTGGTTTGAACACGCTGTGCATTAATAATTAGTTTATCCTTGGTTTGTTTTCTTATTACAATACGCCACTTCTTTGCACTTTGATTCTGCTGCCGTAAATTTACATTCTGCATCCTGTTGGCAAATTCCTTCATTTAATTTGAATTTAAAAGGCATTCTCAATTCAGTTCTAAACAGCTTTGGTGTTAATGTGTGTCAGGTTGAGGGTAAAAAGTGCAAGAGCAATTAGTCAAGACCCTCTCTAGAGAGCTCATTTGCTAGAAGCATGGAAGTGAAATCTGTGGGTTCGGAGTCTCTGAACAGGAGCAGATCAGAGCGGCGGTCTCCAGAGTCCTGGCAGCAGTTGACACAAAGGAGGATTCCAGCACAGCTGCAGCAGACCTGGAAAAGAAATGAACAATGCATCCCCTGGCTTCAGCTCACAGGAACAGTCCATTCCATGTCATTTTCCAAAGAAGAAGAAATGGACAGAACACAGACAAAAGGGAATGGATGTTATTTCACATAGCTTCATGTGAACTAATTGTCAGTATCACAAGGTTGAACTTTTAGGAATTATTCTGGACGTAACGTTTACTGTGAACACGATTTTGAGCAGTAGCATGGGCCTCAAACTAATAACTGCTGTTTATCAAGAATAACACCATAAGAGGTATCTTTTTGAAGTTGTTTGTATTGTTTATCATTATCATTAGCTGATTATGTTAACTTGTTTTATGGTGCATTCTTGGAATTTCATGGTAGTGAATGTTGGTAATGTACTTGATTTTAGCAATCGGACAGCTCTAGAAAGGGTTTCCTGCACAGTATACACAGTCTACCTGGTCTCATGGCATAAAAGTACCTTAGTGCACTTTTTAGCGAGACACGAAATGCGTATAATAAGTTCGTATCACTGCAGTTTCCAAAATAAATGATCACTAGAGGCAGTAAAACTCACACCTTTTAATTCCTTTTCACACAGGTTTGCAGAGTTTTGATTAATAAATGTGTGTTTCTATTTTGCATCTGTTAACACTATCAAGGTAGGCTTAGGGTTGGATTTGGTGTAGGGAATATTTTCAACACTATAGAGCATTAACTTTTAGCAACACTCCACGGATATTTCAGTTCTTATCAACGTAATAAAATTGTGCCAGGGTTCACGCATTGAATGTTTGTTTTAACACCACGCGGTGACTATTTCTCTTTGAACATGCAGGTAAGGAACGTAAAAACAATGTACTTATTTTGATAAGACCAGGGGCTTAATTTATAAAATGTTGAGCAAAAATCGTTGTAAATTTCTCTGATATGCGTACATGCGAACAGAAATCACGCACACTCCTCTCTTTCAATGCGAAATCTATGAATCGCAAGTGATCTTGAGCTTGCACGCAAATTAATAGTTTTAGTTCTCTGCTCGTAAACGACTAAGTGTACGATCAAATCTGTGCGTAAGCAGGTTTTACAAATGAGGCCCCAGGTTGGTTTTAACCTGAGAGTGTATGAAGACATCTCATGGCTACAATTATGTCTAGCAGTGCAATAAAACTACAGTTCAATTATTAGTAGTGTTGCAAAAGTGACTTTGAAACTTAAGTGACCTCAAAAAATTACAAAATTACAAAGATTCTGTACAGGGTTGCTCAAATCATATAATCGTTTACAATGGAAGACTTTGAAAAGTCAACATGAAATCTTACTTTCTCAATACACTTTCCTGGTGTCACTGTGTATACTTTATTGCACATTTTTTTAAAATTAAACTTTTAAACATTTTGTCTGTTTGCAAATTAAACTTTTTTCTTGTGAATTAAAATTAAACTCATCAAAACATAACACCTAGAACAAGTTTTATTTCTGATGACATCATGAAGCCGTTTTAGTTTTCAGCCCCGCCCCTTTAGTCACGTAGAAAGCACTATTCAAAACTGAATATTAACCATTTGGAAAAAAGCTTACGCGGCCACGCATCTGAAAATGTAGTTAACAGCTTTGCTACCTTTAGTTACTTACTCCTAAACACTGCCCATTATAATTAACTTTATTGACAAGCTCACTTTTGGCCAATATGAAAATTTCCTACTCGGATTGCCCTTAAAATGACAACAGATGGAGACAGACGTTAATTTTCCACACTCAGACACGCATTCAACTCTTGTTCACCCGGCCCTGTGACTAAGAAAACCAGCGCTGATAATGTAATCTAAACTTCATCAGCTTGCTAATGGAACATCCATGTCAGCTGATAATTTCTCTCCGAAGTGCCATTAGCTTCATTAGCGTCTGGCTTCCTCTCTTTCTCGGAAGTCTGCAATTACACCCACGCTTGTGCCGCGATCCATATTTCAGCGGCGGTTAATTGGAGATGAATATAACATATACATTACCTTAACTGTTGTTTTTACTTCATTAGTCTATTCATAACGTCATCTTTATGGCAAGATACTCATCAGGTGAACGTGTAACAAATATCCTTCCAACTTGACCGCAAAGACTTGTAAGAAATTTGTAGTTTGACGTCCCTAATGTGAGTTAAGAGAGTAGAGACTTGGTTGGTGGTTCTATCAAAACGTTGTTCGTTTATTTTACCAGCCAGGCATAGCAACAGCTCACCCAATGGCATGAATTCGGGGTGTGGCTATCTGTTTGGCTGACCAATAGTGCATGGAAACCTATTTGAAAACAATATAGTTCTGTTTAGTAACAGAAATTGCATGCATCACCATTAAAGACTTGTTTTTTTTTGAGTGAGTACACGCTTTGGAAAATCTGAACAGCACTGGTCCAGTTTAGAAACCTGTCAGAAAGTGTGTTATTTTGAGGCTGCGTCCTTTGACAGTGTCTCCACAGCTCTTTGCTATTGTTGCAACTGTTGCTGGGTTATTCTGATGAACCCAAATGCGAATGCAGATAGGACTGAAATGAGATGTCTCCCTCCCTGCTGAACTGTCTCTCTCTCCTTCTGTCTCTTTCCAGGCATTTCCTTTGAGCTCCCTGAGTAAAAAGCAGCCCACCCTGCTGGTTGTTTGTGGTCCTGAGCAAAACGGCTCCATTGGTTTGGTGTGTGCCCGCCATCTGCGCATGTTTGTAAGTATAGAGCACAGTGCTGACTTATGCAGTTTATACCTTGCGGTTCTAAGTTTATATCACAATTTTGAGTTACAGTTACCTTAATTTTTTTATTCTTTGTTAGATGTTATATACAACTGTGCCTAGCGGTTAGAGAATATACTCCAAGACGTATATTCATTTGGCATTCAAATTCTACTTAATTCCAATTCCTGATTTAAGCAGTGAAAAAGCTGAAAAAAATGAACCATCATGCTCTTCTGTGATGCTAGATTTATGGAGCATCAGTATTCATCTAATAAACGTAGACTCTGTTAAAGTTATCCTTCTTTTTATTCTGATGGAGTGAAGTTTGGCCAGTCCAGATTTGGCCAGTTTACAATATGAGATTCCTGAAACGAATAAAAAATGAACAATAGATGGTCATCACATGATGGCAGCTGTTTTATACATTCCCGCCGTACATCTGCGTGAATTCTTGTGTCCGTACCAATGTTATGTAAGAAATACATTAAGTTTAACTGCAGGATTGTAATGAACTTACCCGGCAACTTATTCAGACTGTATGGACTTCATCCTGTATCCCAAGCAAATGAGGTGTATAAAACCATAAATTTTACTCCACATTAATCACTTCTAATGTTCTTCTGAAATTAAATTATGAGGTAATTATATTTTGTGATTTATGTGCTCAGAAATCCCCCTGCATATCCACAGGGGGACAAAATTTAGCTTTAAAAGCTTTTACAGACGCTAAGCATGGTTCATTCATTTGTGTATCTGTTTTTAAAGACACATTTAGATTAAAAAAAAAATTAAGCATACCTCATCTCTCTTTAAACGTAGGAATATGAGCCCACCATTTTCTATCCCAAGCGTTCTCCTCAGAGTTTGCACCAAGACTTCACCGTTCAGTGCGAGAAAATGGACATCCCTTTCTTGTCCTATCTTCCGACGGAGGTAGGTGTCAGTCTTGAATGATGAAGCTCAGCCCGTCGGCAGGGAGATGTCAGTGTGATGGTCACTCTTCTGGACATCTGTCAATCCTAATCGAATCCTGTCTGACCCCGCAACCAGGTGCAGCTGTTGAATGATGCCTACAATGTGGTGATCGACGCCATCCTGGGACCAGAAACCGACCACAAGGAGGTTAAAGAGCCCTACGCTGGGATGCTGGTGACTCTCAAACAGGTCAAAATACCCATCGTTAGTGTGGACGTGCCCTCAGGTATTTGCTCATTAAACACACAACCTCATGGTTTAGAGGAATTTTGCCCGTGGCATTCTTTAGTGTGCAGTACCACACTAAAAAAAGATATAACATATAGTAAATACAGTAGCTACTTGCTAGAAAAAGAAAACATGCATCATGAAAAGGTCTTAATCTGTACAGACGAAGGTTTTTGGTTATTTTTGTTAGGCCACATGCTTTAGCATCCTAAAATGCTAATGTTCCTTTGCATGATTGTGCACAAAATTTCTGAAAACATGCTTCATTATTTTGTTATTTAGTTCGGTCAAGGTAGAGGCACAAAAAATACTTTGGCTTTAACACTAGCTAGTAGCTATTAGTGCCAGATAATAAATACTAGATAAAGCTTGATATATTTGTATGTAAATTAGTTCAAATATTATGGAGAAGTTGATTACTAATATGTTCAATGCTAATAGCTGCTAGCTATCCATGCTAATGGCTACTAGCTACTTAATTAAGCAGGATAAGTCAAACTGAATATTAGATCAACTTTAAAAACAAAAGATTTTGATAATTTTTTTGTATGCAATGGACTTATAGCTACTAGTTTTTTAGGATGAAAATAAAAGATTGTGGATACATTTTTCGAAGTATTATTGAGACATGTATTAAGCTAAAAGCTACTTAACTGCATAAAATAAGTCAAATAGAATACTAGAACAACTGGAAATAAAAGACGTTTTAATACATTTTGAAATAGGGAACGCTAATTCACTATTTACGACTATTCCTAATTTGCTGCTTATTATTATTGACAGTCAGTACAGTATTTGTTAAGTTTGGGTATTGGGAAGGATTAGGGATGCAGAATTGGGTAAATCGTTAAGATTTTAGTAATATGCATGCTAATAAGCAGCTAGTTAAGAGACCCCAAAACAAAGTGTTACCTACATATTTGAAAAGTATGTGCAAAATAGTCATCTTATTATTGAGAAATTGATTACTGAAACGTTTAATAGCTAATTACCTCTTTAATTATGTAGAATAAATTAAACTGATTACTAGATATACTTTAAAAATGAAAAGATTGTTGATCCATTTTAAGTGAGACATGGATTAAGCCTACATACATGTTTAGCTACTAACTGCCCTTGCTGCTTAATTACATAGAAGTCAAACTGAATACTAGAAAAAACGTGGAAAAATAAAAAGATTATTATTTTTTTCTTTAGCATGCAAAATACTCATCATATTATTGAGAAATGGAATACTGACACGTTTAATAGTTATAAGTTAAACAGAATACTAGATATACTTAAAAAAAAAAAAATACAAGAGTGTTGATACATTTTTGTAAGCTTGCAAAATAGCTGGCATATTATTGACAAATGGGTTACTAACACCTCCAAGGAGTTTCAACTGATGAAATCTGATTTATGCAGCCAATGTTTTTGATAAATGAGCTGACCAGAGACCCTAATGTTCAAATGTGTTGCACTGGACCCGAAGTGCTTGCAAAACAGACAAATTCTCAAAATTAAGAAAACTCACAGCCGTTATGTCATCGGGAGACCATATTTGAAAATTGCACCTGATGGCTGACACGTTGTAATTTTTGTGCTCTCTTTCCACATGACAGTAGTGTGATGAATGATCTCCACGGGCCAGTTTTCCACATCTTATCTGGAACAATATAGAAACACGGCTATATTTGAGTTAACAACCAGGGGCTTGTGATGGTGAGAAAGGATTCACTCTTTCTATCTCTCTTTCCTGAAGGTTGGGATGTTGACGAACCAGCCAAAGATGGGATAAATCCAGAAGTTCTCATTTCTCTGACGGCTCCCAAAAAGTGCGCAACGGGTTTCTCGGGAAAGCATTTTCTGGCGGGACGATTCCTGCCCTATGACATTCAGAAAAAATATGAACTTAATCTGCCAGAATTCCCCGGCACGGAATGTGTTATAGAACTGTAGCCATTTATACAGACTTATATTTTGAATAACAAGGATGTTTTTCCCCTTTTGTATTTTATAGATTGTTCTGTGGCATTCAGTTACTGACGAATATGACTAGACACTTTGAATAGTTGAGTTTTCTGTGGAAGCTTGTTTCTGCTACAGAATTATAAAATGCATAAGGCAACAGCTAATGAATCTCCATTTGTGACTTTTATCTTGAAACTCTGAGTATGTATCCCAAACTCGCAATTCTGAGGAAAAAAAGAAAACGAAAAAAGATTTCTCGCACTTTGGTTTACATCGCGCAATTCTCACTCTTTTCGCTGTTGTTGTTTTTTTGCTACAGAATTTAAAAATACTAATTTATCATTTTGTGACTTTTTTTTCTTGCAGTTGCGGCTTCTCAGAATCGTGAGTTTATATCTCTTGAGTTATAAACTCACAATTCTGTTTTTAGATCTCACTTTTTTTCTCAGAATTACAAGAAAAAAGACGTAGTTGTCTTTTACATTTTTTTTATCTTGTAGCAGAAACAAGGAATCAGTCCTAAGAGATGGGTTTAGAATTATTTATTCAATTTTGCAAATTTTTGACATTTACAGTGTGTCTGTTAAGTTCTCAAAAAGTCTTTTTAATGTTAGATATATTCAAAGTGCATTACCCTGATAGTGCCTCCAGTCTAATGTGCACGACACCTACAAACCCAACGCATTTCTGCTGGAATTTTACTCCAATGACAAATGTATTTATCTGTACTTTATTTGACAGTTTGTATAGTATAATAATAATCCCAGGATGACAAACGTGTGTAAATCATTTTGTTTTTACTATAGACTGCTCAATGTACATGTGTTTTCTTAGTTCTTATAGGTTGAATGAATAAATGATCTATGTAAAAAAAAAAACGAGTTTATTCATTTAGATGCCAAAGTCGGCTGTTTAAAGAAACGTGGGATGTTGAAAACCCGCGGATGTTATTATTTAGCCAAACCTTGGAAAATGTGCTCCATCAGCCAATATTTGGGAACAAGAGGTAGCTACGATATTCTTTAGACCATACAGTATATTATTTCTTCCCAGAGATTTATTCAAAAGTCAGGAAAAGGCGTGGGTGATATAAAGGAATGTTTCTTTCTAAAGCAACAACAGTTACAGTATGTGGACTGGAATACCGAAGCAGCGTAATGATTCATCGCTAATGCATTATAGGCCATTTTAGGACATTGTGTAAACTCGGATACATTCATCAAAAGGTGGACGTGAACCCATCCGGAGATCATATTTCTTCATCTGCCAATAAACATTTTACATTTCTGTCCACCCCACTGGAGGCCAAAAAGTATGTTTATTGTCTTTAAACATGCATAGAGAGCTCCACAAAGGTAACCAGCGAAAGAAGCCATATGCACTCAATATGGTGACAAAGGAAAATATGAAAATCTGTTTAGACTGCGAACGAATTGGGGGGAAATATTTTGGTCTGCGCTTTTCTTTGCAAATTTGGCTGTTTATTCTGTTTTGATACCACGGTTCCCTGCAATCTACGATCTTTCTGACTTATGATCCCGATTTTTCGTCGGTCCCATTTAGTGAAATACTTACTGCGCTTTTCACAGCTTTTAAAACAGTTGTGCAAAAAAAGTGCGAAACGTTGGACGACACCATGGATTGGCGAGTGAACGCATCTCTTCGTCATGGATGTGCTGGTGATGCATGATCCTAGACGGTGGAACAGGACTGTACATGTAGCATGCATATTTACAAATGGTTAAACACGATTACCTTTGCTCGTGAACCATGAGTTAGACTTCAAACACTGGACTTAAACAATAAGCTTTTAGCGTGGCACCCTGGTTTGAAACCTGTATTTCTCTTATTCATCAAACATTTGCAAATTACAATAAAATGGCATGCACAACATTCATAACTATTCTTAAGGTATCAGTAAGTATTGGATGTTTCATTGTGCATATTCATTTCCTCTTGTTTTTACATTTACATTATCTTTGCTGTCATATGACACCCCAACATGAAAAATTACTCATCGTCAGGTCATCCAAGATGTAGATGAGTTTGTTTCTTTGTTGGAGAACAAATTTTACCATTACATCACTTCATCGCGGATACTCTGCAGTGAATGGGTGCCGTCATAATGAGAGTCCAAACAGCTGATAAAAATGTCAGTCTATATGTAATCCACAAGAATCTAGTCCATCAATTACTGTCTTGCAAAGTGAAACAGTTTGTAACAAACAAATCCATCAACGTGTTTTACATTTAAATTACTGTTTGGCCAAAATATCCATAAACCATAATAACACTTCCTCCGGCAAAAATAGTCTCTCACATCAAAACATCACCAACATATTTGTTTAGAACTGTTACTCATAAATAATGCTTGATCTGTGCATATTTCCCTCCTGATTCACACAAGACAAATTGTCACTTGAGAAAGCAATAAAATAAGGACTTTTTTTACTATGTATAGCCTTTAGTTTCGCAAGATGTTAATTGATGGATTGGATTGGTGTGGACTAGTGGATTACTTAACTGATGTTATCAGCTGTTTGGACTCTCATTCTGACGGCACCCATTCACTGCTAAGGAACCATTGCTGAGCAAGTGATGTAATTCAAATGTAATTTCTCCAAACCTGTTCCAATGAAATAATCTCATCTATATCTGGATGGCCAGAAGGTATAATTTTCCATTTTGGATAAACTATGCCTTTAAAGAAACAAAATGACACACTTCACATTCAAGCAATGTGAAATAGTTATTATGGATCAGTTTCCGTGACAGACATAAATTTGAAACCTTTTGGCTGTTTACAGCTCCCTTTGTACGCAACAGGTGCGTCACATTACAGTCATTTTACTGTCTTTTGAGGTCACTGAATGTCGGACGAACATTTCTGCAATGCTCGACATAGTTGCAACCGAAAAAAATAAGACAAATCTGTTGTGAAATAAACAGATTTTTATTAATTAAACTCATCTGCCGTCATCACATGAACATCTTCACTTGTGGCTGAAATTAAGTAACTGGCCAGAACACAATAAAACACACAATGTCCTGCTCAAACACCCAGTAATCCAAAATATCTTAATTAAAAACACAAACATAACATTTTTCTGATGCAACATTCACCTTTCTTCTACATCTGCGTGTTCTTTTTTGTCTGTTTGAATGATATAAGAACACAGATGTTAGAGCAATAGCCAATGGCGAGCAGGAGGGGGCTGGTCTGGACCACTCTCCACTCCATCCTGTCTTTTAAAACTCTGGGAAGTTCACGAAACTATCAGACTTGATTTTGAAGGACGGGGGAAAGAAATTAATTGGTCCAGCTGTGCAAAAACTTGACAAACTTTTTTTTTGGTGTGTGTCTTTAATTTATTTAGTGTTACCAACCCATCAGTGGCTGCGGCACTATGTGGGACTTCACAGTCGTGACGTTGGTGCTGTCTGCCGTCTTTGTTGTGTCTCTGGCACAAGGTAACGTAATTTAAATAATCTCATAATTGTCTTTATTAGACCTTGTAAGGATGTTATTCATTATGTAACAGTTTGGTACAGCTGTCAACGCGCATGGAGGGGAAAAACAGTGAGAGCTTGTTTGTTTGTTAGAGCTTTATCAACTTACATGGCTGGAGTGATGTTTAGTAAATCACACAGTTTTTGCTTACACAACTTCTGTTAGCCTCCCTGCTATTAACTGACACCTTGGAAGTCAATTTTTTACTAATTAGGCTATGTAAATTCAAGATGAAGGTGATGAATGTGAGTTTTAACTAATCAGCATCTGCACGGGCTGTTATTTATTGCAGTAAACAGCTGAAAAGTGGTTGGCCATGAAAACAAGTGGAAATATTGACATTCATTAAATTTCTTATTCAAAATAGCGAGTGTATAAAAGCACCATTATATTAAACTCAATGCGAGCCTCTTCTGATTCCTCTCGAAAGTCTAAGTATTGGAAAAGCAAAGCAGCCTGCGACTGTTGAGGAATTCATTATTTGAATGACTGGCTGTCATGAAAACTGGGAAACTGCTCACCAGCCCAGACTGAAATTTGGAGCAGCACCGTTTCATCCGCTTCTATTCCATTCACTGTCACTCCATCTCGCCTCCGGTCCACCTCAACCCCTCCACGGAATTTATTACCTGTTTCCCAACACGCGTAGACAGCCGGCACGGAAAATAGCGCCTGACGTTGCTGAGCTCTAAGCTCAAGCCTTTTTAAAAAACCTTTAGGACTACATTTCGTTTTTTTTTTTTTTTTTTTTTAAATAACCAGATGTCTCTCAGTTATCCGGTAATGAGCTGCAAGCCCGCGCGTCCGTGCCAGCTTCATCCAGGGCACGGCGAAGCCATTTTCAACGCTCCAAAGTAAATATTGCCACTCTCTAATCTGCTCCATTCAAACGATTTATTCTCCAGATGTTTCACTTTGCTCTGAAGTTCAGCTGCCCGGTACATCGATCTGTGTTGCTTTGATGTAAAAAAAGAGGGTGGAAAGAAGGATCAAAGGTAACGTGCGAGAGGTTACCCGTCTCGGTTTCAATCTTTTCCGTGAGTGGCCGCTACCTGACCATTAACTGTGTGTTGAAAAGAACCTCTGATTGGACGCGATGGTTTAGGTGAAATTGTTATATTAGCCTATACATATTAATACATAATTACCTATTTATTGAACATTAGTGCGCTTTGTCGTTGTGCTGTCGCCGCCATTTTATATCTATCAAATGTAGTAATCTTGGTTACCGTGATTAGACTCCACTTTACATTTTTGATAGAGGTAAAGTATCAGCAGGAAAAGGTTAATTAGTTATATATTAAATCTAGGAAAAATGTGTCTTTAATAGCTTACTAGTTTATTTTGTGGTGTAAACAATCTATAAAAATATTCAAGATGCTTTAGAAAAAAATATGATTCATATTTATCTACTTTTCATATCGTTTTTAGTTATTGTATTAACAGAAAAAGTAAAAAAAAGGCTAAAAATCTCCTTTTAATTAGAAAACGGCCCTTCTTAGTTTGTTCTACATTAAAACCGATGCTTGAGATCAACTTTCAGGATGAAACGGTTCTGCGACGAGGAAAACCAATCCAGATCATTTTAAACACACACAAATCTGGCTGGGGTTTCATTATTATGCAGTGACAATGAAGTAGTTCAGTTTAGAATAATGGAGCACAGATGCATCCCACTTCAGAGTCTATGGAACAGTCGTTGTCTCCTAATCTTCTTCTCAACCCAATCAGACAGAGCTCACCATCTTCCATTCGAGCACACCTCAGCCAGGACATGTGCCAGATGCACAAAACTACTTCCACATGTTTGCCGACGCAGGATAAACACACAGACAAAACCACTTTGGAGCTCTCATTTGCATTCACTAAAACACGATGGGATGTGGAATGCAATTTTAAGACCACTGCCCGGGCACACTGCCTTCTTAAATGAAATACCTCTGATTTCAAACAAATCCCTACTTGTTACCAACCTCATATACTGCAATAACGCCATCACAGTGTTTTCGCACTCGCCCTAATACATATGAGTATGTGGGTTAGCACTATAGCGCTTTGTCAAAGGGATTACATAACATGCCAAAATGATTTACCTTTCCTTTTCGGATAAACAAGGGGAAAAACTTTCAGAAAGGTGAATGCCAGCTAAATTCTGGCATGTTCTTGTGTCTATCCTTGTTGAAGGCTTTTATTTACAGACAGCAGAGACAGAAAAATAATTCTCGTATAAGAAGCATATGCGGTAACCACTCTGCTACAGCTTTGAAGCAGTTCTTTTATTAAAACTCAACCGTCACATGTATTTTGATTAGCTTCTGGCTTGGGTAGCAATGCTCCAAATGCACATTAAAAAGGGGGAATGTCTTATTAAAAGGCCACAGACTGGTTGCGTGAATGGATTAATTGTCTGAGTATGGCTATTGGACACTGTGCAGACTTTATGAGGTGAGGCGAGAAGTCCTAAAAGGGTAATGATACTGCACTTTATATTGTGGGGTAAAACCCCTGGCAATAAGATAGGTACAAAATAATCACAGAACAGTTGCACTATGTTGAACTTACCCTTTTGTTTGAGAGCCATCTTCCAAAATAAACTTGGCACGAGTGGTTTGTTATGGGAGGGCAAGGTGTCAGTCTATGTTGGGAGGACACTGATATATAGATAGGTGTATATTGTTAGATGATGTTAACTCGAAGTTTCCACTTCAAAGTAAATGCTTTTTTGAACACCTGATCCTAATAATGCCCTGCTACTGGGTCTGGATATTATAAGGTTCCACTGAGGGCATGGACACACAGTTCTTCTCTCTTGGAATAAAGCAGACTAAAGTATGTGATGTGGTTATTGCTAATTATATTGGTGACCGTAGTAGGCGATTTATTTATAGGTTTATTGTTTAATATTTAAAAAAAACTGGGTTTAGGTCATTGGTTATACAAGTAGATGATGATGTTTGGTATACAAGCTAAAATTCAAGCCACGTTCAGGAAAAAAAACATCTATATGGTTAAAAAAAAATTGGGTGGATTATGATTGTCAGGTATAAATCGACATCTAAAGGCTATATTTTTTCTCGAAAGGGGTAAATTGGGAAACTTCATGACGAGGAAAAGCGCAATGACACAGCCAACAAGAACTAAGTATGCTTTTTAGAAAATTACACCATTCCAGTGAATAACTGGAATAATGACATCTCATATTCAGTGGTCTATACTTTGGGAATAACACTCTTTTAGGTAAACCTGCAAGGTAAATCAATGCAGTATAGGAGAGGGATAAAATAACAGTAATGGTTGGAGGAGTAAGTCCTGCAGAGCTTCTGCAGTGACTGACATGTCCGCCGCAGATAAGCACTTCAGTGTGTGTGCGTCGAGTAGTGCCAGTAACAATTCACTGTTAAGACACTGTGCTGTTCCTACTTGAGGATGTTAGGCTTGGCTACATCTGTGGGACACGTCACATTTGGAAAAAAAAATGACATCGTTGAATGAATCCCTTGGTCTGTGATTTCCTTATCACAGCACACTATAGGCTCTGGAAAGTGGTTCAGGGATTCACCTTATGCAGTCAGGACAGCTTGCACGAAACACCGGAGGCCCACTGTCCTCTGTCTAGGATGTGGGAGTGCGTCTTCTGGTAATGTCTCATCTAGAAAGCATGAGACGCCATGTGTTTGTTCCCATTACTCTATCTTCTCCTTTGGGGCCCTGACTAGTAAGTGTCTCCAGATTAGTTTGAGAATTGATGTAGGGGATCAGGCCATCGTGCGTGCTCCACTTCCATATGTGTGCAGCATCTCCTGATGTGACCAGACGGAACGGAAACAGATACAGTGAAGAAATGGACCAAATGTGTCCTCCTCAGGCCAATCGTGAGATCAGATATCAGGTGCTAACTCAGAACTGGTTGGATGTGGTTCAGAAGGGCCATAGACGCCAGTGGATGCTGAGCCGATGAAACTAGGCCACTTGGACTCTGGTGGCACCAATGCACAAAAAAGTCAGTACTTAAATATTGAATGTCTTTTGCACACATTCCATTTACTGCAAAGCCAAGCAGGATTTTCCAATCACATTCACAGACGTGTCTGCAACCTAAGGAACGTGCAAGGAATAAGTTGTTCTGATCTATTACATTGCAAATTATATTGCACTGTAATAGATCAAACAAATTTCATGTCCAACTTTTTAAGACCAAATTTAGTTAGTCCCAGAGGAGGTCAGTGTTTCTTCAAGATTCAGTTGCAGCCAGCGTTTCATTGGTAGCACCTTTGTTGAGTGCGCTGTAATAAAGTTTGTGTTCCCACAGGACCCATCTGGGACAACTCACATCTTCGGAGGTTAAACAAAACAGACAGGAACAGAAAGCTGGCTTACAACAGCCTTGTGGAGCCACAGACCACAGGTAGTTATGGATATTTTAACATGCTCTCTTTATGCAATCAACTAATTTGTGGTGTCCTGCTTAATCCAAACCGCAATGTGGATCTCTGTGTTGCTAAAAAATGTGATGTAATGATTTCTGGAGTCATCTGTCTTCATTAAATGCAAGCTTTAATGATGAAGACATATAGCCACTGCAGAGCTGAAACAATAAGACATTGACTCATGGACATGTAAATAAGTTTACACATGTTCTTAATTAGAGCAAGAGAATAAGTTGTCTCTTAGATAATGTAGACAGCTCTCTTTGCCTAAAATAATGTCTGTAAATTCATACCTCCTGTGGCACTTCTCAAAATAAAGCAACAAGCACTTTTGTGGGACAAGGATTGTATTTGTTAATGTGATTGTATTCTGTTAAAAGCTGGAGTAATCTTTTGGAGTAAACCCAACAAAATGGGCAGAAATTTTGACGTAATCTGGAAACTCATTTTCTTCATCTTTGGGTCACTGGCAAGAGCATTCTGTTCTTGTAAAACATCTTACTCCGATCTTTGTTTTGTGCAACCCAGGTGTAACCGAGTGGACATCCTGGTTCAATATCGACCATCCGGGAGGAAACGGTGACTATGAGAGGTTAGAAGCCATACGCTTCTACTACAGAGAAAGGGTCTGCTCACGACCTGTAGCCATGGAGGCCCGTACCACGGACTGGGTTGCAGCTGCGGATACGGGGGAGGTTGTCCATTCCAGTCTGGAGAAAGGCTTCTGGTGTATCAATAAGGAGCAGCCATTTGGTCGCAGCTGTTCCAACTACCATGTGCGATTCCAGTGTCCACCAGGTACAATTAGTCAAGAGACAATCCATCAAGTACAGAAGTCTATTCCATATGGAGGCATATGAATTTTAACATATGAATGTGCAAGAGTCTTCTTTGTTTTGTTTCTTAAGTCCACTCGTACTGGACCGACTGGAGTGAATGGACGCCTTGCTCTGCCACCGCCTGTAATGATGTTGGCATCCAAGTCCGTCAGAGGAAATGCATGAGCACACAACCTCTTCCACTGCTTCTTTCACCTGTCTGCGTGGGACCTCACATTGAACGCAGAGAGTGTTCAACTCCTCCATGTCAAGGTAAATAAAGGACCATTTGATAATATGCATTTCCTAGCCTTCATTGGCAGTATTCACTAGCGCCTAAAAACACTTGTTGGTCTAGTTTATCTTATCTCCAAATCTGGACAAGATTATGTTATTATGATTTAGCTTAGGATGGTTAAAACAACAGCAAAACGACAGAGAAATGAAGTATCAAAAACTCATTATGTGCTCTTTATATCAGATGTGTCTAAATATTTGTTTTGTTGCATTTCGAAATGACCTAAATCATTTTGACACTCAAACTCAGAAATGAGGCTTATTTTCCACTCATGGTTCTCAAGAGCAATCACATCCTGCTGACATTTACATGACACATGTGGAGCCCAATTAGCTCACTAAACCTGAACATGCTTCTGTGTGTAAAGAGCTTTGCTGTCTTTGATCATAAATCAATGTAATTATGCTGGTAAAGATGTCAAAATGCAGTCCGACATTTCCGTACACACCATATATATTATTTAAATAGTAAAATTATTAATAAAAAGCATAATTTTTTCCTTTGTAGGATCTTAATGTTTTTTTTTTTTTGCAGTTTGTTAACCACCATGTTTATTAATTACTTATTTCTCCCCAAATCTTGACTAAACAGCTTTGTGGAGCCAGTGGGGTTTATGGAGTACTTGCTCAGTGACCTGTGGAAAGGGCCGTAGAACAAGACGTAGGACATGTCACAGATCTTCTACTAAGATTCAGTGTACAGGACGACCTGTGGAGGTCCAAAAGTGTGGAAATCCATGTCCAGGTATTGAGTATTATAAAACACACAATCTCTGAAAACCTAATGATTTTTTTGCTACAATAAAATAAAAACACCCGTTTTATTTTTACAGTGGCATGCAAACGTGTCTGTCCTGGGGGACGTCCCAGCAAGGACTGTAGCTACTGTATCTGTGATGGGCCAACGCTGCACGGGGAGGTCTTTAGTGTTACAGGTGTTCCTGTGCCAAATGCCACAGTGGCTCTGGCTAGCCAAGCCAAGGTTGTCCGTGCCCACACTGATGCCAAGGGTCATTTCAAGATTGATGGACTGTGCACCAGTCCACAGACCCGAGTGGTCATAAGAAAGGATAAATTTTCACCTGTTACTCTTCCTGTTTTCAACAACAGTACTGATGAATTCTGGGTACGGGCCATCTTACAATCCTCAGGTAAAGAAAAAAAAAACTTTTGAATATGGATGATCTCACATTGATAATTTAATGCAGTGTTGCATTGTTGGTTTTTCCAATTTATGTCTCATAGAAAAGCCCTATATTGAAAAGCACCCAGAAGACAAGGTGCGTTACGAGGGACAACGTGCAACCCTTTGCTGTAGAGCGACAGGATCACCAAAACCTGACAAATATTACTGGTAAAAAGCAATAAAATTTCTTTATAGGTTTTCTAGCAAATCCTGTTAATCTTATAGTTACATAAAAATCTATTTGTTTGATCCAAAGGTACCACAATGGAACCTTACTGAATCGCACAATATACAAGTATGATGAAGATTTGATATTGCGGGACCTGAAACCAGAGCACTCAGGCAAATATCACTGCAAAGCAACTAGTCTGACAGGCAGCATAAAGTCTACTTCAGCCGTCCTCACTGTTTTCGGTAAGTGCAAAACCATTTTACCGGTCAACAGGGAACATTATAGTATTTTTGCAAAATGTCCCTAAAGAAGAAAAATAACCCCAATAAATATTGTGGTCTCCAATGAAATATTAACGTCTATAATGTCTAGTGACATCTGCGGTGCAATATTTTATTATGTTTAAGTTGGTAGAAATTACCAGTTTCTAAACAAGGAATGACTGGCAAGAAGTCGTGGTGGGCAGACTAAAATCCTTAAATCCCACCGCTTTCCATATTAAAGTGAAATCCAATCTTGTCAATAAATCCTGTTTTTTTTTTCCATCTCAGACAAGTATGCATTTCCACATTTGCACACACACTACACATTGTGAAAATTCCCATGATGCTTGTTATCCAAGATATAGATTGTAAGAAATGGTCTGTCGAAACGTGTGCTAAAGCGATCAGCCCTAGACTTTGTCTGAGGGATCTCTTTGCTTCTTAATCATTTTGGCATACAAAATGTGCTTTGCTGAATGAAACACTAACACCTGTCACAGCAGGGTTTTTAATAGAGGATGATTAATGTGTTTTGTATTCACTCTTGCATTTAAACAACAGCTACAGGAGAAATGTTTTCCATGAATTAAATTTCATCAACCTCAAATAAGATTACATGGTTGCTCTCTCCAATAAGTGTCATTTTAAGGAAACACAGAGCTTTTATGAATAAAGGAGCAGCATTTACACTAGAATGGTAATGTGACAATAATGATTGCAGCCATTAGTATGGTGACACACTGAGATAACAAAGTTAAATTAGAACCAATATTTTGGCAAGTCATCACACTTCCTTTTCAGGCTTCCAAGTTCAGTGACCTAGTTTTATTTGTTCACAGTGATCTTGTGAAATATATATTTCTACTTTGAAACAAGTATCTTCATACCAGAAATAAAAAGATAAATATAGAATGTTGTATGATTTTTTCAAGCTTAAATCTATTTAAAAAAAGAACTAAGTCAGTTTTCTAAAATCAATAAATAAATGAATCTCTGAAATCAATTAACGAAAAGGAATTGCAATAAAAAATTTTTTTGCAATGTTATAATTATTCTGCAGTTTTTGGAAATGTACCACACTGATCTCACATTTTGTGTTTCACAGCTAAAGGAACACCAGCATGCAACTCAACACCTGAAACTCACCTGATTAAATTGCCATTAGACTGCAAGCAGCATGGAACAGACTCCAAGTTTTACAATGCAGGTCGTTGTCTACATAACAAATGCCCTGGATCGCTGGACTTTGACATGCGTTGCAGGGATGGATCTGGCTTCTGCTGTGGGGTCAAACAAATGGAAGCTAGAGAGATCAACTGTGGCCGTTACACACTGCCTATCAAGGTTGTTAGTGAGTGTGGCTGCCAGAATTGTGTGGAGCCCAAAATTCTTGTACGGGGCAGGGTGGTGTCAGCAGACAGTGATGAACCCCTGCGCTTTGGACATATTTACATAGGGAAAGAACGGATAGGTACCACAGGATATCAGGGTGGGTTTACAATCCAGGTATCTCCAGATACACAACGTCTTGTGGTAAACTTTGTGGATCCATCTGAGAAGTTCATTGACACAGTCAAGGTTTTTATCTTTGACAAGAGAGGAGGTTCTGTCTATCATGATGTAAAAGTGATGAGGAAGCAGGAACCTGTTGATATAAATGCTGCAGAAAGCAATACCATTTACCTGGGTGAAATCAAAGATGAGGACCCCATCGGTCAACTGGTCATACCTCCAAACTCTTTCCATAAAAACACAGGGGAAGTGTACGAAGGGACTGTTAAGGCCAGTGTCACGTTCCTTGACCCACGCAACATTACAATGGCTGCTGCTGCTCCTGGCGATCTCAACTTTGTAGACAATGAAGGAGACATGCTACCTCTCAGGACATATGGAATGTTTTCAGTAGATTTCCGAGATGGAGCAAACCAGGAGGTTCTAGGAGCTGGCGCAGTCCAGGTACTTCTTGATACAGAGCATGTAAAAATGCAGGAGCACATCCCTGCTATGAAACTCTGGTCCCTCAATCCTGATACAGGTATTTGGGAGGAGGAGAGTAACTTTCAACCCACACAAACTACTGTTGCTGGCAAAGGAAGGAACAAACGTGAGGAGCGCACCTTCCTGATAGGGAATATGGAAATCAGGGAGCGTAGGTTGTTCAATCTCGATGTACCTGAGAATCGCCGGTGCTATGTCAAAGTGAGGGCGTACATGAGCGACAAGTTCCTTCCCAACGAGCAACTAGAGGGAGTGGTAATAAACTTGATAAACCTGGAGCCTAAGCCTGGCTACTCATCAAATCCAAGGGCTTGGGGACGCTTTGATAGTGTGATAACAGGACCAAACGGTGCTTGTCTTCCAGCTTTCTGTGATGCTCAGAGGCCTGATGCATACATGGCTTACGTCACAGCTATTATGGGAGGTGAGGAACTGGAAGCAGCCCCCTCAATGCCAAAGATGAACCCAAATATTATTGGTGTGTCTCAGCCGTACTTAGGGAAGTTAGATTACCAGCGCTCCGATCATGAGGATCCAGCACTTAAGAAAACAGCCTTCCGAATCAACCTAGCCAAACCAAACCCTAACAATTTTGATGAAACGAATGGACCAATCTATCCTTATCAGAGTTTAATTGCCTGTGAAAATGCACCTGTTGATGCCAACCACTTTCGCTTTCTTCCGTGTCGAAAAAGATAAATATGAATACAATGTGGTACCTTTTGAGGAGAGTGACCTTACATCTTGGACAGGAGATTATCTTTCATGGTGGCCAAATCCACAAGAGTTCAGGGCTTGCTACATCAAAGTTAAGATTCATGGAGCTACAGAAATCATGGTAAGGTCAAGAAACCTGGGTGGCACTCATCCTCAGACAAGAGGTCAGTTGTATGGCATTAGAGACATTCGTAGTACCCGTGATTTGCACCATCCTAACACCTCTGCTGCTTGTCTTGAGTTCAAGTGCAGTGGGATGCTCTTTGACCAAGGTATTGTAGACAGGTCACTAATTTCTATTATCCCACAAGGTAACTGCCGTCGTGTAGGTATTAATGGTCTTCTGCAAGAGTACCTGATAAAGCATCCTCCTGTTCTTCAAAACAATGAGTCTCATGCATTCAATATGTTAGCTCCTGTTGATCCACTTGGACACAATTATGGAATATACACTGTCACCGACCAGAACCCACGGGTTGCCAAAGAGATTGCCATTGGCCGTTGCTTTGATGGAACTTCAGATGGTTTTTCCAGGGAGATGAAGTCAGATTCTGGAGTGGCACTGACGTTCAGCTGCCCTAAAAGGACTGTGAATCGTGAGAGCTTATTTCAGCGCCTGCAAACAAATCCTGGCCTAACACTAACACAGATGGCGCGGGAGATGAGGGAGTCCCAGGGACTGCAAGTCAGAAGAGGGTCAACCCAAATGGTGGCCTACCCTTTTGGCCAACAGGGCAGGAGCCAGAACCGCAGAGCCACAAACACTAACAGAAGAAGACCAGCTACAAGGACACAACCAAGACAGTAGATCTTTCTTTAGGTGAGTTCTGAGAGTGCACTTTTTTTCCAGTAAAAATTCAAGATGTTGATAAAACTCAAATGTATGTTTTCCATCCTCATGCAGGTCTTTTGGGTTGAAGAGAGTGAAGAAAAAGAGACTCAAAAAACCTGCTATGGAAATCCCAAACTTGGCCAGCCGGGTGATATTGGATGCTCTGTCCTAACGGAGCAAAATCCTCACCTGATTTATCCGAACACATTTAAACTCTTTCTACTTGTGTATGGAAAACTGTCCTCTCATACTTCCTCAAAGTTTACTTCATTGTTTAAGACATTTATTTTTAGTGATTAGGCCCATACAGACTGATGTCATTTATTTATTTCCAAAGTCAAAACTTGCTTATGTGGAGCGTCCTACTTTTAGATCCGTAATTATTCGCTTATTTTTCTAATTGATCAGGGTCTTCCATTGGCGATAGGCTAAATAGGTAAGACAATTCTGTATAGATTGAGGTCAAGTGTGACAGCTGCTAAACCACATATTCTACTCTATTGGATGCAATGATCAAGAATTGAGGCAGCAAAGATGCCAGTTTTGTTTCGCCTCCTTTTCCACGTCGCCATTCAAGTTATGATTTGGCCAACTATTGGTCTGACCAAAGCATGACTGACCCCTGCCAAGAATAGCATCCCTTAACAGAATAGATCGCCAAGGTAGACTAAACAAACCTGTGGTGAGACAAAGAATAATATAATGGCCCTAACTTCAAAAACAAATTAATGTTTAATTTTTTATTTAATGCCCTCTTCATACTTTTGACCATATGGCTGGCCTAATCAAAATTTCTTTTGATATGAAATCCAACTAATACAGTATCTCAGTGTATGATGTCTAGATCTTAGAGTTAACTGATTGTATTTTGTTTCTTGTTTCTGTTTGTTTCATAAGTGCAATATTATGTTCCAGTAATGACTTGAGAGTCCTGACAAAAACATCCTATGTTATGAGCCAATCAACCATAGGTCTGTTAAAATGTTGGGCTATTCCCTTAGTAATTGCATATCTGAATTTCAAATTACACCTGTTCTTTTTTTTAATTAATCCTAATAAATTAGATTTTACTAATCCAATTCAACCTCCTCTCATATAGCCAGCTGACAATGCAACATGAATGCAGTTGCAGTATTTAACTCCACCCTAAAGTAACAAAAATTCAATTGTGTGATTTAAAAACAATCAATGCACCATTAAAAAAATAAACCATGTGGACCCGCATAAGCTGGACATTTATATCCTTTGAGGTATATTTTGTAGGTAGCATTGCAAATAGAAAAAAGTATTTGCCTAATCCCTTATGCTCACAATATTCTGCATTGGCTCAAAGCAAAAAGTTAATTAAATTGAGTGCATGCTTTTATAGATATGGTTGCAAAAGTTTGTTTTGGCTTTTATTCAAAGGTGTACAGCTGGACCAATGCAGGTGAAATATATACAAAACTTAATATTTTAAAATCAAATCATCAAATTTAAATAATATTCTAAAATCAAATCATCAAATTTTTACTCAGTTTAAAAAACAAATTATCAACTGAATAAAGTCTTTAAAGTCTTTAAAAAAATCCAGTAAAGTAATATTATTGTACATTTTTTCTAAAATTGCAGTTGAAGACAAAGTTGCAGAGTCTTATAACAGACTATTTGTAATCATTATAATCTGAGATTTAAAAAAAAAAATTGCTATATTTAAAAAAAAAATGTCAAAATGTGACATTTACAGGACAATTTTTACAGTCATGGCCGACCAGAAAAATATGTAATCATAAGGAAATATAATGTAATGAAACACATTTTGTAAACTGTAAAACGCATCGCTTCAGGCCAAGTGCAAACGTAAAATTACTGAACACCATTATTTTCTATCCCAGACAATTTCATCTGTATGTGATGTTGAGTAGTACATATGTAACTTGAATAAATTTAAACTTCTGTAATTTTGTAATATATCCAATTAAAGTAATCTTTGGTCTTTTAGCATTTATATACTGTACATTTTTGTTTCAGAGGATAGATGTAGTGGGATATTGGATGAATATGGTGCTAAAAAAAATTGTTGGCTTTTAAAAGTGTTTGTCCTCGCTTCAACTGTCTGGCTGGTCTCAGGGAGACTACAACTTTTCCAGGAATAACCTCTGGCAAAATGTGCATTGATACCTCTACCACTACACTACAAAGTGAGAGTTGAATAATTGTCTTTGCACTCTCAGAAATCTCTTTTCATGCTTGCTTAGCAAACATTTTACATACAACACATCTTAAAAATCATATTGTAACTTATACTGCATGAAATTTCCCGTCTTGCGATCTCAAAAGCCAGTTTTATGTGTAAATTGTGGATTACAATGTCTGTCAAATTTACCAGAATGTAAATAAAGATCTCTTGTAAACATGTTCTGTTGACATTGCTTTATTCCATTAAACTTAAAAAAAAAAAAAAATTACACAAAAATATAAACAGAAATCATAAGCAGGCACACAACACAGGCTTTATCACAATTGTTAACCATTTAAAACAACTGTTAATAAAATTGTAAAAATAAATAAAATATATTATAAATATTTTGCATTTTTTATGAGTTAACTTCTGCCCACGTATTCAAAGCCAATGTTTAAGCATCGCATAGCTTTAGCCACCTTTTGTCCATTAACTTATATTTTATAAAGGTAGGATAATCAAATACTGATGGTGATTAAATGGAAAGATTCAAATAAGAATGAATTTATTTACTTATTTTTTTCACGAAGACCTCATGGAATCACAAAATTAAGTGAGTCGACCAAGTAATTAAGTCCTTTAATTTTTTCCCTGCGGTAAAAAGTCATTTCTACCTGACGCTCAAGAGGGCTGGATCTCAGAAGGTATAATTACGGAAAGTTACAACCGTAAACATTTATTACGGCCCTAGAGAGAAACACATTAACATCTCTAGAGTGCTAACGATTATGAATCTTAAACTATGACTAATTAAGCTGCTGAAATGTACAGCTGACTGAATAAACAGTCTGTGACCCCATTTTCCCTGAGTTCGATCAATCTTGCATATAAACTTTGCCAACGTACATTTTAAGGTATTCATAACAATTTAAATAAATCATAAAATAAATAATCTAAATGGCAGAAAACAACGTTCACTTTAGTGTCACTGGAAGTCATTTGCGTACAACATTAAAGACCGATTTATCTCTGATTCGTAGTGTATATATACAAATTGTCACAAATGTTAACAACTGCTCCATTGGGAACAGGAAAGTTTATTCAACTCAAATTCTGCATCGTTTTCAAATATTGCGAGATCCAAGCAGATGCTTCAGTTCGAGGGAACAAAACACTGCCGTGACCGAAAACTTCAGTTCTCCTTGACCTGGCCGAAAGGTTGTAACGAGAGCTCACTCGTGTGCTTGACGTATATATTGCCGTCTTCCAATTTCACTTCATGAACTTGTTGCTAAAAAAAGAAAAGGGAAAACTTTACATTTTGACAAAGAAATAAAACTAGCGCACGCCTGCAATGCATCTGACTCTATTTTTGCTTGGACAGCTGTAAAAGCCCACAGCTAGGAAGGAACTTTGATATACGAGCATGGTGGATGTAAACCGGTGGTGGGAACAGTGTCTAATTACTGAACATTTCAAGGTGTCGAGCCCCCCAGGATGACTGTCGTAATAATGGATTGTTTTACCGAGTCTTTGCCTTACATTGATTGGCCCAAGCTCACTGTCACGTCCAACAGCCCCATTATTTATATTCGCGGCATGGGAGAACACATTTCATCTACTTATTAAAAAAGCAGACTTTTGGCTAAATTGAAACGTGCCGAAAAAAGCGCACTTTAATTCTTAGGAAAGAGAGTTTCCAAATGTCTGTCTGTTTGGCAGCACCTACTTCTGTACGATTCTGGTGATGTGCAATCCATTACCGCGTGAGATAATGTTTGGTGCCATACCGAGTTAAAGTGATGGCACAACAAATGTGGTTTTAATACGAAAATACAAGTGTTTTTCAGGGACGCTGAATCATCAACTGAATCACTGGCTAACTTGTTCATCATGGATGCCTACTGCCCCTTTACTGCTGAGTAATGAAATTTAGTTGAAACTTTTTGGGTGAAAATTCAGGCATCTCAGCTTTTTATTAGAGGTTCATGTTAGATGATAAAATAAAGATTCCCTTGAAGCTATCTTCTGGATTCAATACCAAGAAGGCTCATTCAACTAAAATTGTTGTATAATGTCAGTTACCAAATAAAATTATTTTGACTCATCCCTTAGTTTAAAAAAATGATGTAAACAGTGCCAGCATATTGTAGGTTTGAAGGGTGAAATGTGAAGTTATTAACATATTATTGTTGAAGCAGTTAATTCTTCTTTTAAAAAACTAGAAACGTTTTCATTTTTACACTTGGACTGTTGCTTCATTGGGAAAAAAAAAATTCTAGGACTAGTTATTTATCAGCAGTGCAGTATCTGTGGGTTTTGAACAGAGGTGTGTTGGCTTAAATATTATGTATTTTCAAGACCTTTTGTGACTTTTTATAATAACAATACGTTTGGCTAAACCCAAAATGTGCACTTTAATGTAATGTTTATTTCCTGGTCCAATTTACATTCATTGTAACTTGCTTAGGGAATCATTTTCTGTGGTAATCGGCAATACACCAGCGAGTTTAACGTGTACTGAACCTAGAATATTCCTTTAATGAGCAAAAAAAGTTAAACGCAAAGTGTCTCACCTGTAAACCTGTGCTTGATTTCCCTGTTTTGAGATTGAAGTCATAGTCATGCCAAGGACAGAAAACCTGAAGAACACCATCGGCCTCCTCAATATCTCCATCACACAGCGGACCTCCTAAAAGTCAAAGAAATATACTGCATTTTAACACAAACATAGTCTAATCATCTGACAGAAACTCTGGTAACTTCTTATTTCCTACTGGGATCAATAACACGACCTTTATAAAAAAAAATAACCACGGTTTTATTATGTTTTTGACGGAATTATTATCATCAACCACAGTTTTACCACAAATACCGTGGTTATCGCAGTAAAGCCATGGTTAATTTGCAGCTACCATGTTTTAGTTTGTTCGGTTATATTTCTAGTATACACGTTCCGTCTTAATCGTTAAACAAAAACAGGACCGTCCCATAACGTTAGTTATGATCACATATCAAAATGAGATTTAACAGTAAGAACGGCGTCGTGTTAAATGACGTTTTGGCGGCAATTACGGTTACCATGGTGATAATGACAGAGCGCGTAGAGAACGAGGCAAAATGTTGTCGTTGGCCGTAGCTCGCTGCTAGCCAAATTAGCTTCGCACTCTTTTTCAACGCCTCAGTAGTCAATGTAAGCGAACAAAATGCGAAATGGTTCGTTACCCGAATGAGCGCAGCGCGCGTCCATCGCGAAGAATTCGCCGTTCACGTGAAACAGGCAAACATCCGCGTCGCGTCCGTCAGACGAATACATCAGTCGGCATTGTTTCTTGGACAGCTCCGACACGGGGCCTATTAGCCTCCAGGAAACACTCTCATCTTCGGGAGAAGTCATAGAGGTGCGTTTAAGCGGGGCATTAACGCGCTGTATTATCTTCTTTTAACTAAACGCGATAGATTTCGCCTCGCCGACGGTCGCCGCTCTCCCTGTCGCTTCCTGGAGGCTGTACTGCACTTTGTCGCCGAAGGGGGGGGTCCCCAAAGAAGACTGGGAAGACGACCCTATGAAAATGTGCAGACGTTTCGACGCAAATATCGATAATCACGTTCGATTTCAAATGTTTGAACATGTTTAAACGTTTAAACCAAGCAACGTAACTCGGAAAAGGTGTGTTTGAGATCACGCAGGCCGATTATAAAAAATAAGGCGCTTGAGGGGTTCTGCTAGTGCTTCAAATATTGAGGATGGGGAAGGAAATTAAAACAAGCCGACAATGACCGGTTTATTACAATAAACATAACTCAGAATCAAGGAATAAAGCTCTCTGTGATTACAGCAACAAACAAAAATGAAGAAAAACAGCTATTTCACAATGGCGTCCTCGCTGTTTCTTGAAGCTATGGTGTCCACCTTCACGTTACGCAATCAGCTCGCCTTAATCAAATATGTGTCACCCGTTTTGGTCTGTGTCATTTATAATCCTCATAACTTATTAAATAAGATCAGTTCCACGTGTAATCAGACATGCACGAAAAAAAGCTGCGCATCACTTCAGACCACAATGCAGCTTTGTTCCACTAAATGAAGACTGATAAAGTGCAGGTTGCATTTACATTAATTCAAGTTGCTTGCTGGATGCGATGCGACTGAACATCTGGTCGAGCGCTATGGAAAAAGGGGCAAGGCCAGTGTCCAAAAAGCTTTGTACTGTCTCACTCCCTTGCGCTAATCTTTAATAGCGAGTGAGCTTAAATGAGAGAACCATTCTGAGCCCATGCAAAGACAGCTTCACACAGCACAGCGTGAGCATTCAGTGTAGGCTAACAGGCTCTCTGGTCAATTACATCCAAGCTGTAGACAAACACTCAAGGCCTATTTTTCATTACGAGTACTTTGCATTCTCCTCACGAGAATTTTGAGCCACCTTTTTAAATGGTACTTTTTTATGTGCTAATATTTTGACTGCTATTTTTTTTTTAGATATCTAGTATGTAAATTATATATTAGTATTTAGTTTTTTTAATGTGAACGTTGTCCTGCTCTCTGATGAAATAGTTTTGATGAACTGAGTTGTAAAAAAATCTGTAGAAATATGCAACTGGGCAGCTCAAATTGCAATCAGATCAAAAAAGGTCTGTCAAAAATACGTCTTATATTTATCATTTGCAAAAAGTGCAGTGTGTCTTAAAAACAGACCAAAAGCAGACATTCTTTTCTTTTTTATAGATCTTTTTCAGCGAACTAATTTTTGTTTTACACAGCCGAGAACTTCTTGGTTTTTCCTTTACATTGTCATGAATTGAAATTGTGCATAAAATACTATTTTGTCACCAGTTATTAAAGGAGTAGTTCGCTCCAAAAATGAAAAGAAATGACTGAAAATGTACTCGACCTGAGTCCATTCCAGATGTAGATGAACTTGTTTGTTTTTTCATCCAAACAGATTTGAAGACATGTAGCATTACTTCATTTGTAGATCCCCTGCAGTGAATGGGTGCCGTCAGAATGAGATTCCAAACAGCTGATAAAAACATAACAATAACCCACCAGTAATCCATATGACTCCTGTCTATAAATTCATGTGAAAAGCTGCCTGTTCGTAATAAACGAATCCATCGAGACATTCATAACTTTAAAGCGTCGCTTACAGCTAAGACAGTGAAAAAGATGTCTTGTCTGAATCAGGAGAGAAATATATACAGATCAAGCATAGTTTAAGCAAAAAACAATACAGTTATAAACAAATATGCTGGATTTTAATGCAACAGAACAACAGGGATGGCCTTTTCACTGCCTTATAAAACCCGATTTTGGACTCATATTTTGGAAAACAACAGTTTAAAGTTCAGACAATGATGGGTTTGTTTCTCACGAAACACGCAGCTTTCAACTTTAAAAGACGTATTGAGAATTTCAAAAAGAACATCACGTCCGTATCCATTTGTCAACCGCTGCATAAGCTCCAAAACAACGCAGCTTATACTGCATCAAATGAGGATTGTTCTGATTGCATTTAGCGCGATTATTTGTTGCCCAGAATTTCCATTGTTTGAGAGAAACCAGACAAGGGACTTGCACCAGCCTTCTGGCACGCGAGCGAACTCGGTACGAGTAGAGTTTTCCGTGCTTGGTACAGTTTCACGCGGTGACTCATTCTGCGCCCGCACCGCTTCAAGAACCAAACTCCAATCACTATAATTCTGTGTGAGAGAATATTTCTTTGGCGCGCTGCTCCAAGTATTCTCCCGTATAATGTTTAGTTACACAGCGAGCTATATCTAAAAAATATAGGTTTGCACAAGCTCAAAATGTGACTGCAAGCTTGACGTCATTCGTCAGACGAATGTTCCGAGCGCAGCTTGCTGTCGGTCTTGATATTTCAGTCACACAAACCTGTTGGCTTCCTTTTAAATAGAAACGAGTTCAAGCTCGTTCGTAGTCAACAGTGACATCATCCTTCATAAAGGTCAGTTCTGAATATGCACATAACCTATACGGTCTGCGTATATTAATACTTTCCTCCACTTAAAATCCAACATTGTAAAAGTTGAGTTTAGTTAAATGTTTTGGAAGGAAGTCTTTTAATGCTTCTCAAAGACGCATTTATTTGTTTAAAACGGTAATATTGTTAAATATTATTGCAATTTAAAATATATGCTTTCTTTTTGAATGTATATACATTTTTTTTTTCCCCTGTAATGTCAAAGCTGATTTTTTTAGCATCATTGCTGCAGTTTTCGGTATCATATGATTCAAATTATTTTAGCGTGTTGATTTGGTGTATATATTAATAATACTAATTAATTAATGATTATTAATAATATTATTAACATGCTCGATCATACCTATTGTGACCTAATTGACCCTATTTTTTTTACGGCAGTTATATTACATACAAATACCTCTGCACTGAGGTTTCTTTCATTGCCGTCTCTGGAAACAATATGTCATTTCTGCTGTCTTTTTCAAAAGTTCACCGTTGCATGCTTTGTTACAATTACATTATTTTATGAGAACCGTGATTATGGAGTCATAGAACTGACATCACGCCAAGGCACAAGTCTGGCAGTTAAAAATGAACACAGTGATTTTTTTAGATGGCTCAAAGCTGATGACATAGCAACGCAAAAATGCCAGACAGACAAAATGACTTTTGCACAGAAAAGCTTGTGAGTAACTTGCCGCAGGCGTGTTGGCCTTATTGAAAATGCTCCTAATGACACAATACGGCAGCTCAGGCAAAACTTACTCAAGCTGTGCAGGATCCAATGATGCAAAATGCGGTTGTCCCTCCAGCATCTTTACCCTCAAAATCTCCTAATCTTCTAGCTCAGCGATCTCCGAAAAATGTGGTTTTTATTTATGTAAGACCTGCTGAAAGCTTCTATTACATCAACAACAAAAAAATCAGTCAACGGCGTGATTCGTTTCTCGCCAAAATTTCTCATTTGCAATTAGTGTGGCAGTCCAGCAGGGTAAGACTGATTGAAATCCGCACAAAGTCTTTCCCTAAAACACCTGTACGGTGTTTAAAAAGGTTAAGGTCCCCCGTATCCCTGAGGCGCTGGAGAATTATAGTGATATCCATTCTCCCTTTCTGCCATTACTTTTCTTATCCGGACAAGACCGAGATGCAAGGGGAATTCCACAGGAAACAAAGCCCAACTTTGAACTTGGTTTACGGCTCTACGAGAAACAAAAGCCGTTCCTTGGAGAGCCAGCTGATTGGGGTTCAACCTGGGTACGTTTGTGCGTTGTCCAGAAGTTGAAATGGAAGAATTTTAAGTGTCACCTCTCAGTAGCCTTCTTGCTAAGTGGGTTTTGGATACAAAGTTCCTCGCAGAGAGTTTTGAGGGTTTGCTGGTCTGATCCTCAGGCCGATACCTCTTTCTTGGTTAACGTCACGAGACCACTGAACCTTTGAGCCCGTTATGCAAGAAACATTTCTTTCCAAAATGCATTCTGAATGTATGCTAAATATATGTTGTAAACAACGAAGAAAATATGTGTGTGCATTTATTTATTTATGAGGCATGAAAATTTCTTGTAATTCCAGAATAAGCATGCTTAAAATATCATATATAAAAATATGTAGTATTAAAATCTAAATCTAAAAAACCCATTTCCACCACATGATAATAAAATAAGCTAATATTGATGTTTTATCTTATAACACCTCTCAATTCTGTCTTTTTTCCTCAGTCTCTAATAATTCGGTCTTTCTCATAATTATAGCTTTATAATAAATTTTTGGTAATTCTGAGGTTAATTTAGACAAATTAGAGTTTACAACGCACCATTTTGACCTTATTTTCACAGTTTTGAGTTTATATCCCACAATGTAAAGTTGACAATTTCCCAATTGTTTTCGTGCGTCTGGAATATAAAGCTTTCTTTCTGTCCTTTTCAAGTGTGTATCTCATAATATGAGTTTACATTCCGCCATTCAGACAAACAAATTTTTTTTACATTGTTACGTTGCTAAAGCATACTAGGTCAATAAATTTTAATATTGTCTTATAATATGCATTTATTTTATGCTTTTATTTTTACTTTACTTGCTCAGTGAGTCCCAAACGGTTATTTTAACGATGGGAGAAGAATGAATTTGCATTTTCATTCAAACCAACGAGTGGGCGGACAATATGCTAAAGGATCGTGTGGACGTTTACATAAAACGGCTTGGGATTCAAAGACTCCTTTTAATGATTCAGAGTTGACTCTTTCTTTTGAGAGACAAATGACTTTCAGATTTAAAACTCTGTATTCACTTAGAGCCGTGTCACACATTAAAGGTAATTTAAAAAATATCCATAATTGGGGCGCTTTAATTCAAAACTGAGATTTACAAAAAAACATAAAAAAATTCAGTTTGCAGTGACTTCACATCGCGCAAATTCAAACGTTAACTCAAAATCCTGAGATTTCCACTAAGAATCGGGAGATATAACATGTCTCGAGGTCTCAAACGCCTTTTTTAACCTTCCTTTTTTCATGTCAGAATGCGTTTCCACACAAACCAGACTTTGTACGTTCTGGGTGTTAAAATGTGCCAACTTTTTGTACCCCATCAAGCGTGAATGATGGGGCACAGCTGCTAGTGCCTGCTGGGCTGTAGTCGGGATATATCGACCGGGCCCTGGAGAAAGGAAGAAGTGTGGATGTTGATAAATGTCCTTAAGGGAGATGACGAACGCAAGCGTGGAGGATATTCATTCTCAGGCCTCGGCTGACCTCCGCGTCTGCTGAAATGATCAGTGCGTCTCTGACCCATCGTGTCTTCACTCATAATTATATCCAGATACAGTGCTTGTTCGCCTGGAAGAGGCTGTTATCAGAGCAGGGCACATTCAGAAGATGAAAGAGAAATAAATACAAGCCCTCGAGCCTTGTACATATTCCCAAAGGTGGCCAGTCTCGTTTCAACCCGAAATCTTTCATCTTGGCATACATGATTCATGATTGTTATTCTGGTTTATGCGTGAAAATCTCGGCGATCAGCCCGAGAGCAATCATCTCTCTTTGTGGTAGCATTTGAAAAGCTTACATGAATGAAATCACAACACAAATATGTAAAGCTAAAAAAAAAAGAAGAAGTTGGTTTTTGGTTAAGCAAATGATGCTGCCAAGATTTGATTGGTTGGTACGGTCCTGTTAGCCTCTGCTGGCAAATGCTGTAACTACACCACCATGACACTCTAAGAGCAAGACTTCATTGAGCTCTTGGTCATTTATTAAAGGTTTGAGGAAGTTTGCATCATAGAGAGAGAATTCTGGCATTATGTGACAACTTCATTGCATTTTTTATATCATTATATTTAATTTCTAAATTATTTGTTGAACAATCTATATTCAATTTAACCTAATGTGATTTTGGTTTATTTTACACACCACTTTTTCCATGTAACTGTTTTTGCGGAATTGCACAAGGTTTGGATTTGTAAAAAGAATTTAAACTATTTTATGTTATATTAAGAAAATGTGGTAATTTATCAAACTGAAAAAGAATTTAATTTTACATTATTCTTGCACAATATTTTATATTGTTACTTCTACAAATATATATTGGTTTTATATGTAACTTGCAATTGTTATCTTGGTTTTTGTAAAAAAAAAAAAAAAGTAATATTTTATGTAAATTGAAAAATTCCTAATTTAATTTCTAAATGATTTATTGAAGGGTATATATATATATATATATATATATATATATATATATATATATATATATATATATATATATATATATATATATATATATTTTTTTTTTTTAATTTATTTTTTTTGCCATACTAGTCTTTCAAGGTACTTCAGCAAAGTAAATTACTATTAATTGAATTTAATTTCTAAACATTTTATATAACAGTTTATTTCATTTAAATTTTAAATGTATTATGTGTAACTTAACATAAGATCATGTTAGGCTGGGTTTTGTGTAAAAAAAAAAAAAAAAAAAAAACCTATCTATATATATATATGTGTGTGTGTGTTTTCATATTAACATTTCAGTGAAGATACTAAACACCTTTTTAATTCTATTTTATCCTCTCACTATATTTAGTATTTTTGTTCTGTTGTATCAACTAAATTTCCCCCAAGGTATTAATAAATTTTTTTTATCCTACTTCATGCACTAATAATCCCATAATCCCATCTCGTCCCGCGCACAAATGAGGCACACTCCTAAACACCTCCCATTTTAAACGGTGACTAAAACTACTGGTGTTGTTGCTTTCCGTTTTGGCTCTTGCACAAAATAAACCCGAACGAACAGCCATGTGTCAATCAGAATAATCTTCCATTGTGACACGACATGCTTCGCACTTAATTGAGAATGACAGGACATTAGCCTCAAAAGTTTATTTTACTTCTTCATTTGATTCCACCGGTCTCGCCAAGCTCATTTTTCTCAGGCCTTAGACAGATGTCAAAACAAGTCTTTCTCTGCTAAAGTCGGGCAACTTTTCGGCCAGAGCTTCTGCGTTTTTTTTTTTCCGCCTCAGTTAATTTTAAACCCGCATGCTGCCGCAGATCATCGCAATGAACCCCAGAGACATGCGAAGAACAATGTGCTCGGCCTATCTGGATCTCACACGCTTTAAGGGGGCTAAAAGAGGAGCGTTGTAAACCGCCACACGATGAAGGGAATGACAAATGCTTCTGCTGACTCTCAGATGTGGATAAATGACAGATAGTTCCTCTCACCCGAAGAGCAGTTCGTCTCTGTTGGGGGTACAAAGCAGAGCAGCCGTGACCATATTTATAACATATCCTGAAAAATATTGAAACCGCTTTCCAGACAGTTACACTCTGTTAAATTCCCAAATAGCCTTAACATGTGTATGTTTTTATGCAATTCATCATTTGTGAATGAGGCACAGTGTTCTTGCTTGTCTTGCCCGAGGGGTCAAGATTTACTAGTTAGCAAGGTCCTTTTAACCCCAGCTGGTAGATGTTGTAAGTACTCCACCTATATATCTATATCTATCTATCTATCTATCTATATATATTCTAATGTACTGCTACAATTTAACTTCATCAATAGTTTTTTGAATGCAGCTGTGTTTGTTTTCTACCCAGCACATTTCCTTTGTATTATCAGCATCATCATTACAGGATATGCTGATAAGAAAGCATCTGAGGTTGCTGCCGAGATCAAGTACGATAGCTTTTCCTCTTGAAAAGACCATTTCGAAACCTTTTGATCAAGTGACTGACGCTGATCCACATAATATGCTGACTAAGTCAAAATGTGAATACACCAGACACGCTGGTTCCTTTTTTAACATATAACATTCTGTGCATTAGAACATTTCATTGCATTATTCACTAGATTAAATTAAGGCAGAGACGAATTGATATATGGAGATATAAGTGATATGCATGCACCTCTGAATGTTTTGGATATAGCTGGTCATGCTGCTTTATGATTTTTTATTGGTAGAAGTGTCTGCATACATCACTGTAATTTATACGACATGACAAAATTAACTTCAATTGTGCTTCATTTTTCTCCTAAAAGCTTTAGTGGGTAAATCGCCGTAGTGTATATGTTGACATACTGCAAATATCTTCCTGGTCTCAAAGCATAAACATACATTGGTTCAATTTTTTAACGTATCACTGCAGTTTCCAAAAGAGATGAACACTAGAGGCAGTAAAACTCTGACACCTTTTCACAGAAATTCACACAGTTTTGATTGATAAAGCATACTTTCGCTCGAAGAATATCATGCTATGACATCAAAAACAATAATAATATGCTGAGATATTTGAAAATTGATGCTTTTGAACTTCGGCATCACGCACGTCCTGCTTCATATCTATAGGTTTTCATAAACGGTAAACGGAGTACAGAGATGTACTTGAGAGGCGAGGAGCTCTGGTTGAAATCCCGTGTGACTACGGTTTGACAAAAGGAAGTTGAAACGGCACGGATGCATCAACAAATACGTGTTTACAGCAGTTTTGCATTTGTTAACATTATCAGGTAGGTGTAGAGCATATTTCTAACATAAAGCCTTAACCTTTATTATATAATACTGGCATATACACAAACTACACAAGATCATCCATTCATTTTGCAGACATTTCTGTTCATTCTAAAACACGATGCAATGAAGTGTAAAATTCGAAATACCATTAAAACGCCTTTTTATAGTGTATGTCACTTTTTGAAATATCCATACGTTGGGAAAGAACATAAAAATGCTCGTGTAGACGCAGATTATTTGGAATCAAAAACGCAGTTTCGAGCGTATCTGAGGTAGCATTGCTCTCAAAGCTCAGATGCAATCGGATGCCCTGTTTTATATCTGAAGTTTCCAAACATCTGGCGCTCTGTAACATAGCTTTGACGCGTCCAGTGTAGACAGCCTCAGGACGTTTTGGCGCGTCGTCTGTTGACACAGTGTATCTAATACCATTGTCCCCAAACTCAGTGAGACACAGCAATTCCAAACATCTGTGGTATGAATCATTAAATGACAACATGGGGTACAGTTTCGTAGTAAAAGTGAGAAAATAAAACAATAACACCAATGAAATACATACCACTCCTCAACAGGCCTTGCTTTTTCGGGTTATGCAAAATGCTTTATGGTCCTGAGGCAACAAGTCTCTTAAGTGCTGTATAAAATAATGGATTCTCCACTGTCCTTCCATTGGGACAAGAGTTGTTATTTTGGTCAAAGGTTTGAGAAAGTTATGAACAAGAAATAACCCGCTGAAATCGAATACAGAAGCACTTACAGATGGTGACGGCTTGTCGGACCGATGTCTAGCCTCAACATTGTTACACTGAATTAAGCTTCCATAAACAATACGTGACCAAGTCATTTTTCAAATTCAAACATTGCTTTTCATTTTAAGTGTAGAGTCATATTAAAAGCATTACATTCACAGACAGTTCCTTACCAAAGCGACCTATAATACAGGCTAAAGACTAAAGCCAGTTCCAAGTTAAATACGAAATTAAATACTCACCAGAATCTGTGAGCTGCTGTCGATTACCACATACAGGGTAAATAAAGTCTTTGTTATTTATCAGTCTTGAAAATGGCATAAAAGTCAGTCGTTCATAATAGGTTTCGTAACTATTTTACAAGGATCATACCAAGTATCTGTCAACGCTTTTTGAATAGTTTTTGAATTGAAAACGAAGCGAAATGTTAAGTTGTCGTGCGCTGCGTTTCAAAGTCTAGGATGTGTGATTTGATTGATGTATTATGAAGTGAAACATAAGAGCATGTTTTCATCCGTCGTAACGACAATAACAAGGTTAAAGGAAGCGATCGGGAGACTTCTGCTGAGGAACTGAAGCACATAGCGTTCTTCCCATCAGCAGACTCTTTGAGGACTGTCCACCGAAGGCCTCGGTCTGTTTTCTCCATCCACTCTTTCTTCTAATGACCAACGCAGACTGTCTGCTTCGTCTGACCCCTCCCTTCGCCCCCAACAATACCGTGATCCATTCTTCTTTGTTTCGCTTATTTGCGTTTTATTCCCAAATATCTGCTCTTCCTTTCCAAATACCCAGAATACCTGTTCCCTGGATTTCCCACATAAAGGCTCCATTAAGAAAAAGAAATATGGTTTTGTTTGTTTCAAACGAGAACATACCTTTGGGAAACTGAGGTCTATATTAAAATATTTTCAAAACTTAAGAAAGGTATGTTGAGTAAATTTATTTTAGGGAACTTATACATAGCGACAATAACATTCTCTGACAAAATATATATTGTAAAATATATATATATTTTTGTTTTAAAAAATATAAACACATAGTAACCAATTTTCAATATGAACTAGTTGCTTATTAGCATGCATATTACTAGCATACTGGCTGTTTATAAACCTTTTAAAGCACATATTCTACATTACCATATTCTACATCCTTATACCCAAAAACTACCTTAATAACTTTTAGGCTGTGGATACACTGGGCAACAATTTTGGTTGGGCACTTTTCAAATTGGCATAAAATCCATTTTTAGTGTGACCGATAAAAACTACAAATTACAAATAAAGGCTTCTAATAAAGGTTTGTATTTAATTTTAATTACTTCCTTATATATTTATATATTTTGGCATTTTTTGGTTTTGGCTATTTGAAATATCTAATGAAATGACTATTTTCACTATAAATAACTTTTTTGCAATGGAAATGTTCCACGGTCGTTAAAGGTTATTTATGGAAGCACCAAAACCAATAAAGACCCATCATTTTGAAAGTATTTGATTCATAATTAGAACAACAAAAATGCAAACCTACATCAGATGTTCTTCATTTTTTTTCTGAAGTAGATCTATTTTAAATGTTTCTTAATGCTGGGTTGGGTCAAGGTTTGCACATCTACCAAGGAACATTATGTTATCAAACTGAATTTAACCTTTTGACATTATTAGCTTGTCTCATCCACCAGTTCCCAGCATTTGAACATATATTACGATATGTGTCATCTGATGAGTCATAGGTCACTTATATGCTGTCTTTACAGCAGCTTTGGCTTGACTAGCGACAGCTTTATCCTCCATACATAAAATCCTTTACTGATCACATTCTTTTGGTCCAGACCACATCTGGACAAACAATTACCCTCCTGGTCCGAACAATGATGAAAGAACTGTCTAAAAATATCGGCTTACATTACCAAATAATTGCCAGCGACTCCTTGCAGACTTTCTAAAAATACAACACTTGATTCTCACGCCTCCAGTTACAAGCTCATGCCCACAGTCAGTCTGGTTAATAGATAAGTGATTCTAATAAACCCTACAATAAATCCAGGCCCTATCTCCATTTTTTCCCTCTACGTAGTCTGGCTCATTATGATCCAGTGCTTCACAAACTACGCAAAAAGGGGCAACACCAAATTACAAAGGTAATTTGTAATACAAAAGAGGCTGCTGTATGTCTGTCGCAGGAATGAATGCGTGTTGCGCGTTGCTTTTGAACTTTGAGCCATTATCTTGTGGTTTCGAGATGAGTGTGTTTCATCTCCGCTTCTATCGCATTAAGCTGAAACATAAGTGCAATGCTTGAAGGTTTGGCAGTTTGTCCCTTATCTCATCTCTCTCATAGCTCCGTGCTTCTAATCAACCCACACCTTCTAGAAAAACAACATCTGCGGGAGGATGAGGGGATGTTTTTTTTTGCGATTTTTACATTCCCTTAGTTGAGTGTGTGCGCCTCGGCACAGAGGTCGGGGCTTGTGGCGGAGACTTTGAGTCTTGATAATTCAATAGGCTTTGGGATTATGATTGAGAATTGTTTTGCAATATGTCATTTTGGTCATCATTTGATTGATTTCTAAAACGAAGGCCTTCTTTGATGCGGGCAGACACCATATGTTTTATGGATCAAATTCGGAAGAGTAGAACATCCAAGTGTTCGTCATAATTTATACCTCTCCGCTCTAACATGTCGTTGATCTCTGTTCGTGGTCTCGGGGGCTTTCTAGAAAAGCTTCATTTTGGCAAAGCTAGGAGTTTCTTTTATTGAGCATCATTATTTCCAGTGAATGTAACACTCGTATTTGTCTTACACCACTGTCAGGTTTCGCATGCAGGTCAAACCGTTTAAAATTATTGGCACCATGTGATTAGATCAACGCCAGCTCTGTTAGTTTCAGTTAAAGCAAGCAGCAGAACAGGCACTGGCCCAACTTTTTTAAGGGTACAGACACAATTATTACACAATTATTATTTTTTGCTTCACCTGTCAATGTCATGTGAATTTATCAACCCAGCCTCATTATAAAATGTATATTATTTATACATGATACAATTTGTACTATTTTTTAGAAGAGACAGGTCCACCCCTAAACCTAACCATCACTGGAGCACTAATTTACTAATTTAATTTAAAAAATAGGCTTCCTAGATAAAATGCTAAAAGTAAGTTTTTCCAGTGAAGAAAAAGTCATGACTTACCTTTATTCATATGACTTACAGCAGCAAGGATCAGACTATCATTCTTATAGTTTAACTTCCTTAAAGTTCCAACTAGCCAATTGGTGAGTAACTATTTGATTCTTTCGACTGTTAATTTTGGACCTGGTGTACCAGTGTGAAAAACCAGATGAAGCAGGTTCTCTGTTTACAGCACCATTATTAAAGACATGAGATCATGCACAGTTGCACATTCGATCCTTGCCAGAGCTAATAAAAGTGCACTTGATGTACTCATTTTGTAACATCATACCTTCAACCGCAGTTTGTGATGGATGTCTTATCGCTCTGAAAGGAAGAAAGAGAGACAGATCGGTGAATTAGAGAATAAGTGTGTCTTGGTCCAGAGGAAAGTAATAAAACTGTACAAAACATTAAAAATCGTCCCAGTGTGCTTTGGCTGATAGTGCGGCCCACATATTGCTTCATATCTGTCATAGCTTCTGAATGTATCCCAGGTACTGCTGAGAAACCTATTCGAAAAAGAAAATCATTTTTTTCTGGTTTAGTATGTATGACTGAACTGGCAGGTGGAGTGCCGGATAAACTTAATAGATCTGTTCCACAACCTAGTGAGCTCCCTCACTGTCTACTGCCCCATAAGTGATGGAGCCTCATAAGTAAGTGATCTGAAAAAACTCAACCTATGCAGGAAATCTGTACATCATAGAAAATAGCACTCAACACACGTATCTGACGGAAGACTTGTCTTGTATAAAATAGTTTTTAGTTATTTGAAAGAATGAAGAAAAAAAACCTTTGGGAGAAACCAGGCTCAGTTGGGGGGGCAAGTTCTTCTCTGGCCAGATGAAACCAGCACTTAGTTTCCAGTTCAATTTTATACGCAATGTCAGATTTTATAAAGGACTTGTGTGTGTGTGTGTGTGTGAGAATGTGCGTGTATGTGTGTCTGATTCTCGTGATCTGTCTCTAGAGCTCACCTGGCCTGGAACACGAAATCTTCTGGTGCTGATTCACCATCTGATTTGGATACAGACTGAGAAACAGAATAAGAAAGAAACAGACTGATATTAGCGTAGATGCCATTCTTTTTACAATGTATTGAGCACATTGTGTGTTTTGGGGAATGTTCCCGGTAGCAGATGATCTAATTAATGCAGCCTAACAATCCTGTAAAGGATTTGATTAATAGAAGCGTATTAGTGTGCTGTGTATAAACTAGGTTAAAAAGATGTCTTTAATCTAGATCTTAATCAGCTTAATCTAGATAAGCTGACAGAGTGTGTCTACCTCCCGAACAGTGTTAGGTAGATTGTTTAGTTTAGGTGCTAAATAGGAGAAGGATCAGTCGATTTTTAAATTCTATTAAATTATCGAATAGCCAGAGTTTTTAAAATGCATCAAGCATGAAGGACTATAATGTGATAACAGCTTGCTCAAGTACTGAGGAGCTATACCATTCAGGGCTTTATAAGTAATTAGCATTACTTATTTCAAAATCTATATGTAGCAGAAAGGAAAGAGAGTCTTAACACAGTAGCGACTATGCCACCCAAAATTACTACCCAGGGGGAGTTACAAAAGGCAAAGGTTTGGGTGTTGTTCTCAGAACAAAGGGAAAATTAAGCATGGTTATGAAAATTCACCAGTCTTTATTAATATTAATACAAATTTGTTTAGTCAACCATAAATAGTTAAAAAGGAGAAAGAGACCGTCAATTAACAATATTGGATTCATAATGAGGCACAATGGCCGTGAAGAAAAGACAATTCAGGTTGGTATAACACTTCAACAAAACAAATTAACAACAACAAAAGAAAGAGGATTCACAATTCTACTATACAATTTCTACTTTGAACGTCCAGCCAAGCAGCGACCGGGCTGATATGGTCATACTTCCTGGTTCTAGTTGCTGCATTTTTTACCCAGTGTAGTTTGTTTAACAAGTGTACAGATCAACCACCCAATTAAAAACATTACAATAGTCTAACCTTGAGGTCATAAACGCATTAATTAATTTTTTTTATTTTAAATATGCTATGCTAGATGAGATGCTAGAAACATTACTTTCAATAGAAAGATTCTCAGTACTCAGGAATTCCTCACAGATACCATTTTTCTCTAAAAAGGAATATAATTGTGAGGATACTACCTTTTCTAATATCTTTGATTGAAAATTCAAGATCAAGTCTTTGGGGTCAAGATGTGTTTTTAATGAGAGGCTTAAGGTTTTGGGTACATATCTTAATGGCAATGATGAGTTAATAATACCCAAAAGAGGATCTATGACTCAGCTCTTTTAGTAGTTTAGATGGAAAAGGGTCTAACATACTTGTTGTTGGTTTAGCTGATTTAACAAGTTTATACAATTCTCCTAAAGTAGAGAATGAGTGTGAAAGTAATCAGATTTAGTTTTTAAATGCCTTTCTGTAAGAAAGGGTACTTTCCCCCCAGGCTAAATGAAATATCTCTAGTTTTGTTTTCCTCCAGCTGCAGCAAGAAAGAGTATGTGGTTTCTGTTACATCTGCAAGTTTTTATGCGCTATTGTATGTGTTAAGGGATTGTTCCTGACACTTTCATGTTTCAGATCATCAAACTAATTGAAATATTAATCAAAGATAACACAAGTAGACATGACTGTCACATACCCGGACTGTTTTGTGCGTGTTTTCATTCCCCATGTGCTCTGTATGGCCTAGTTTCTGTCTCATGTTGAGTGTCATTATGTTTAGGTATGTGCTATTAATTATGCTGTTGCCTTTCCCCTTTATAAGTTGATGGTGTTCGGTTTTTAATAGTATGGTCTCATGTATGTATACGTTTGGTTCCGGTCTGCCTGTTTTCCTGTCTGTATTATTTACTCTTTTGTGAATTATTAAAGATTATTGATTGTGACTGCTAGCACGCAGTTGATTCAGTCTGTCTGCTTCCAGACCTGCCCCAAAAACTTGTCCAATTGTCTGTGAAACCTATGCTATACTGTAGGCACCACTTAGACATCCAGCCATTGAGTGACGCCAGTCTGCTATGTATCTCGTCACCCCGCTAAGCAGGGAGGGGATCAGAGCATATTACAGTGTCTGACATTGTACAAGTTCACACACCTCTTTTACATTATTTTTAGTGATCTCCAACTGGTGAAGTAAAAAACATTAGCGCCGACTTGAATTCACGTTTAGCATTAACCAGCACTTTTAACTTTGCTAAAATGTCAGGTGCTCTGGCTAACTGTAAACACTTTTTAATTTTGACTATTGTGGCTGTTGTTTTGGCCCGCGACTATGCTGTCTCACAGTCTTCCAGTTGACCTGCTGCACAGGCTCTAATACCAGAACTGAACAATGTACATGACTTGCTGAACTAGTCGCATCCAAAGCCATATCTACAGCCCCTACATTCTTACTGTCCTCAGTTAAAGTTTTGATGCATTACTCTAGTTATAAAATCTCAAATCTTCCCACATTTATTACTTAAATCCCTGGTCTACAACAGAGAGAGAGAGATAAACAGTACATGTGACATGAAGTGCAAAGAACAAGAGCTGGAGAAGCCGTACTCACCTTGATTGATGGATTATTCACTTACCACTGCTGTTTGATGAATAATAACTGCGAAATAGAAACACATGGGAACACAAATGACAAGCTAACCAGCTAATGAATGTTAATGCACTGCACTCACGTTTTATTTGATTAAAAGCGATCGATCAACAAATTAGTCAGTTGGTATATAATATCAGAAATATTGGAAGAGAATATATATATATATATATATATATATATATATATATATATATATATATATATATATATATATATATATATATATTCCCTCCATATTGAAATGGTTCTTAGTGTTTTTGTGCCAAAAACTGTTCTTGTTCTTTAGTTCTTTTAATAGTTACATTTAAATTAAATGACCATGCACAATAAATGCAGATAAATAATAATAATAATAATAAAAACATTATGTAAAATATTACAAACACATTGTTCATGGTATTATATACAATGACTTAAAGGAATAGTTTACCCAAAAAAGAAAATCATTTTCTCACCCTCGAGTAAGTTTGTAACCAGGCTGTTGTGGGTCACCAGTGACTTACATGGTATTTTCTTTTCTAATATGGAAGTCAGTGGTGACCCAAAACAGCTTGGTTACAAACTTTCTTCAAAATATCTTCCTTTGTGTTCAGCAGAACAAAAAAAAAATATCAAGGTTGAGTAAATGATGACAGAACTTCATTTTTGGGTGAACTATTCCTTTAACATATAGGATTTAAAACTGAGCCTTTTACTTTTTTATACTTTATTTTTTTTTATTTTTTTTTACAGTGCTGCTGGCTTTATTTGTGGTGGCTCTGGTGACATTCACGGCTCAGCACAGCTTACCACAGCACTTATGCAAAGTCAAGGGCAAGCAGTGTTGATGAAAAACTCTATAATCCTGAAAAGGCACCTAATTGGCTGTCTGACCAAGTGAAAAAGGATATCAAACAAAGGTCATGTGTGCTGGATGGATGTTGGGTTGACTAGTGTGCTTTGTGTCAGACGTACATTGGCTCTTAGATTTAAAAATAAATGCTCATCTGTTTTATTCTCAATCAAAATACCAGATATAATTTAGTTGGCAGAGAGAGTATTCCCATGTTGCATATCCATCTCGTGAGAACTCAGTCTGCACGCATAGTAACAGCAGGTGTTATTTGAGACAGGATGAGGGTTTAGGCACAAATTCATTTTAATTTGGATTCTTTTAAAGTAAAAGAGCCAAAATGAACGCATGCAAGTCCAAGTTAGCATTTGAGAAAACAAGTTTGAATTAACTGGCTTCTTCTTTTATCCATTTATTCAAGATGCCTCGTTTCATAAGATTTCATCTATGGTTGATTGTTTAATGAAAAATGTGACTTGTCTTTCTTGTGTTTAAAATAGTGTTCATTTGTTTCAGCCAATTCCTTGCACACTGAGTCTGAAATTTTCATATGCGTTTTTTTTTTTACATTTTTGTCCTCCTTTCCTATCAAATGACTTTCTGTGGATGTTAAAAAAGAAGAAGATCGAAGTTGGTCTTGTGTTTTTATGACGGACAAAAGATTTGGAGAAAAACGTGATTAACACAACATGAAGTTGGATTTATTTTTTGACACGCAAACATTTAGGACAAGAATTTCAAGCAAAAAATTAGATTTTCTGATTTTCTTTCATTGAAAAGCTCAAGCTAACTTTATATTTGACAGCCGCACACCTGAAAGCTTGTGTAGTAGTACGGCAGTTGACGAAAATAAAAATACATTTTAGTATAGTTTTTATTTTTTTAATGCATTTTCGTATCTTTTACCATCAACAATATTGCAAGTTGATATAGTTATTGTTTATTTCCTTATTGTCATCTTGGCATAGTCTTGTTTTAGTCATGAGGATAGAGCTCACGAACAAACATTTTACTATCCTTTTCATTAATGAAATTAACACTACTTCAAAACCACATGATAGTTTCGTGTGGGGAACATTGTGTGAGAAGCAGTTGTCAATGACTAATGGTCTAAATTTCAGTGCACAAGTCCTATAGTGCTTGTTTTTTAAAAACTGCCTTGGCTCATCTCTCAAAATAAAGGCCTTGTTTTAGGACAAAATTTGTTCTAGGACAAAAGCTTGTGATCTATTTTATAAGTAATGATATAGTAAAGGTACATATAAGCTTACAGGATAAATCAACTTACAAAGTCCTTTTGGAAAACAGCAAAAGGTGGATTTAATGCTCAGACAAATAGATTTTGAACCACGTCTGGAACCCATTGTCAGTGCTCGTCTTACCTTCTTAATTCCTGTCTCCTTTGGTCTCAACTAGAAAAGAGATGCGCTCCAGAGAGGCATACAAAGGGTCAAAGACAGGTCTTGTGGATGAAAACACTTGCTCAAAACCACATACTCAATATGGCATGAAACAGTGCGGGTGAAGACTTTATCTGGTGATCTTCTGAGAACTGAAAAATAAACTTGACAAGTCCTCTATGTGGGTAGATGATGCCATGAGCAGACATACAGATTAGAGCTGAAGACGATGCAAGATAAAGAGCAAACATATACTGTACGAAGCTAGGAACAACATATATCAACTGAGATCCCTCAAATCCAGAAGATGTGGGTGATTTAGTGTATTACACAAACCCCGATCCGAGATCCTGACCTCGCAGTGTGTCACATGCTACCTTCTTCTTTGGAAGCTCACTCTTGTCATTTATTTTTATTCCTTATAATCATGATTTGCGTGGTGATTGATGGACTTTTTACAACTCTCGTTTCATCCCCTGCTTCTATCATGACGTCTAATTGCTTAACCATCCCATAGTCAACCCCCTGGTCCTAATAAAGCTGACAGTCTGCCGGTAAACGTTCTTTCGGACACCCCCCTTTCTGCTGTGCCTATCCAAACCTCCTCCTGTAATACCCATTACTGTTCGCGACCCAGTCTTCTGCGTGCAACCCACTCTCCACCATCCCACTCTCAGAAACCTCGGTTGCGCTTCATTCACAATAATTATAATAGCGTCTTGTGGTTCAGGTATGAGAAGAACATACCTCAGTCTAGACGTAGGACGTTTCTTAATGGGCATTCCTGCGCTACTGCTTGGCGTATTTGCATGGCTAAAGCAAGCATATAGCATTACAGCCTTTAGGAACTATGTGACCACATCGCTAATATCTGAGTATTCAAAACAGGGTTTTTGTCGAATGTGCATTTTACAACATCCATCAAAGACGTGTAATGAAAGCCATGAAAATGGATTTCCTGTTTTGGAGGACACTACAAGGAGCTACAAAACCTCTGGCCCAATGAACTCAGCAGCTGAACAATTATTTTTAAACAAGCATGCTTGAAGGATGATCGTGCATTTGCTGCCAACCCACTAGAACAGTTTTTTTTGCTGAACATATTGTTTGAATAATTACTTGCACAGGTAAATGTCCTTGGGTTTATGTAACTTCACTTTACTGTACCGTTTTATCACAGTAGTCGTATTACAAAGCAAGCTTTGAATTCAATGTGATGACTTGATGTAGAAAATATGATTGTATAGATTCTCAGTTTTCCAGGTCATAGTCAAATCTTCTGATGTATTATTCTGCTAAATGCATTTTCCTGTTTTTCAAGAGGTTTTACCTTTTATCTGAGGGGCCTCATCCGTTGAGGGCCAATGGTAAAGACTCCTCAACATATAAGCAAGACTTTAATTGTTGGAGTTGCTGCATCTTCAACCGATACAATCATGCGATATTTCCCTTTCACACAAGTCTAATAAGAATTTAAATTCTGGCCACAAAGCGCACTATACTGCAATTAGCAACCTGGGGAAAAAAATAGGCACTTTGCAAAATACCGTAAGGAAAGTCTATGCTATTCACAAGATTTCAAAATGAACACGTATCTACAGAAACATTAAACAAACTATAACACAATCAAACTTGAATCTAGACATCAGATCGACTGCCCTAAAAAGTTGCGAATACTAAATAATCACACTGAGAAAAAAACAAAAAAAGCCAATTAATGCTATTCAAGCAGCTAGCTACACAAAAGGTATCAATTTGCCAAATATTCCTTCATTCATAACAGAACATCTGGCCATTACCCACATCAAACCAATAGTAAGTGATTTTCATTCAAAATGAATGCCTCTCATCTTTGCAATGAAAATAAAGTAATCAAAGGTTAGCTCGCTCCTTTAATTTTTAAATTCAACATGCCCCGTCAGTGTAAAAAAGAATTAATGCAAAATTATATACTGCGTAAAACCTATTTTTTCTTTTTGCAAAAAAAATTTGACATAAACAAGTGAATAAACGAGTGATAAATCAACCATCTATGACACAGTGTCTGTTACAACTCAGTTTCACTCCAGCTGACACCTGTAATCTCCACCTCTGCAAGGAATCCAACAATTTTGAAAAGTAACACGCAGAGGTTGAATGTCAGAGAGTCTATACCACTTAAACAAGTTGTGAACAACAAGGAAACACAGAGAACATTTAGTGCATAAAAACATGCAGGCACACTCGAGAGGTTCAGTGTGCTCAGATGACTTCCACAGTCTCCAGATCTCAAAGGAGTGCCTTTGGGGTGTAGAGAAAGGGCAGACTGACATCATAGATGTGCAGGTCATAAATCTGCAGCAATCTTATCAGCCTACCATCTCAACCATCACCACACTTTCAAAAAAAATAAAAAAAATATATATATATATATATATATATATATATATATATATATATATATATATATATATAGGCATATTAAAAGATTAAAAGATATTTTATTTTGTACTGATCACATAAAATTACATAATTTGATGCTTCAAGATAAAATTGTTGAGTTGCGAAAGTTTACATGCACGTGATTCTTAACACGGTTTTGTTATCTAGATGAGCTGTTTTTCTTTAGAAAAATACTTTTTCTCACAGGTTCTTTGGTTTTCCAGGATCTTATACATATTTTAACCCTTTCCAGTAATGATGAGATCCACGTTTTCACACTGAGAGACTCAGTTCACAACTATTACAAAACGTTCAAGCACTCAGTGATTTCCCAGAGGGAAACACACTACAGCTTTCACAGGGGCTCAATAAATTCGAAGATCAGGGTAAACTGAACTTATTTTTCTTTTATGTTTCTGTGGGGCAATGTGAGAGACACCTATGTAATAGTCATTTTTAATAACATTATAATATTATTTTGTTCATAATTTAGCATTACGACAGAACTTTAGTAATTAGAATAGCCACGACTGCACATGATAGCGGTAATTTTTCTGCTAAAAACAAAATATAAAACGCACTAGGATTAATGAGCTGCTGGGTTTATGAATATTAATCCTGTTGTCTGCATTCGCTCAAATTGGTTAAATCACCTACTCAGCAGCAATATGAAACATGGAAGGTCAAGCTGGATAAACACATTTAGCTCTGGTTCAATTTACACTAATCAGAATATGTATGACATTAAATATGCAGGTTTGAAATAAAGGCTAATTTGTAACCCTTTCAGACAAGTCTAATAAGATTTTCATTTTCTTTGTCTAAAATCTACTTGAGTATTTGTGCGGTACCTGGCCACTAAGTGCACCGTATCACTGCTAGAAGAAATCTGCAAAAACACATGCTAATAGACTTACAATTAGTAAGTACTGAACAAAATACTATTGAAAATATAAGAAAATGCATTGTGATTATAGATAGAACATAAGATTTTAAAATGAACATTGATCTCTCAGAAAGATGCTAACGCTACAACCTGAATTCCAGAAATGTTAGGACATTTTTTTTGACATTTGAATAAAATGAATACCAAAAATTATTTTAAATCAATATGTCATTCACAATAGAACACAGACAACATAACAAATGTTTAAACTGATAAATTATACAATTTTAAGCACAAAATTGGCTAATTTCAAATTTGATGGCTGAAACCTCAAAATCGTTGGTATAGGGCAATGTTTGTAGCATCTCCTCTTCTTTTCAAAACAGTTTGAAGACATCTGTGTTTCTGGAGTTTGGCCCTTTTAGTCCCATTCTTGCCTGATATAGGTTTCCAGATGCTAAAGGGTTTTTAATTTAATCATATTTTTCATTTAATAATGAGCCAAATGTTATCTACAGGGCATGACGGCGCTTATGAACCATGTTCGCATATGGCTTCCTTTTTGCATGACATAGCTTTACTTGGCATCTGCAGATGACACTGAATTGGGTTTACTGACAGTGGTTTCTGGAAGTATTCCTGGGCCCATTTAGTAATATCAATGACAGAATCATGCCTATGAGTGATGCAGTGTCGTCTGAGGCCCTGAAGACCATGGGCATCCAGCAAAGGTCTTCGACGTTGTCCCTTACGCAGTGATTTCTCAGAGATTTAAACCATTTTACACTGAGGAACCTTTTCCACAATCTTTTTATTAACTCTTTCACAGATTGGAGAGCTCATCTTTACCTCTGAGAGACCATGTTACAGACCTGATGTCTATTAACTTAATTAATTGCTCAATATTCTTTGAATCTTGTCTCTGATTAAGCAATTGAGGTGTTTATTATATAATAATTAATATAGCAGTCATCATTAACTTGTGACATTTAAGTCACTTAAGACGCAGAGGATTAACATAACTTTAATTTTGATCAAATATTTGCGCAAATCATTTGTGATCCAGCTTCATCTACAGAAATTAATATAATAGGTTTTATGAATCTTTGCAAATCACCTTCCCTAATAAAATTGAACCCAAAATAGGCAATTAATGCTACTCAAGCAGCTACACAAAAGGTCTCATTCATACAAACGAGAATTTGTATTTCAAAATCAAATCACAAATCAATTTGCTAAATATTTTCCCAACAGAACATCTGTCCATAACCAACATCAGACTATTAGTCATTGATTCGATCCCACAAGTAAACGAAGTCATTCTACAAGAGTCAAGTTGCTCCTCTAGTTTTCATATGCAACACATCAAGGGATTCAGGCTGAAAAATAAAACAACATCTTATACTTTATGGAAGATCAAGAAAACAACAAACATTGAGCATTTAAACGCCCCAAGCAAAACCAACACATGTAACTTCCACATTTGTAAAGAGTCCAAAAATGTCAGAGTTTACCACCACAACAGATGAAGAGCTGAAAAAAATATCTTGAGAAACCAGGATGCACCAAAGAATATCTAGTGCAGAAAAACATGCACGCACACTTGACTGGTGACTAGGCACAAAAATCTAGTTGCAAACATTAGAGATCACTAAATTTTCATAACTGCCAAGTTCTGATATTATCACCAACAACTCTTGTGAAACAACGAAAGCTGATGATAATCACTGACCTGTGATCTGCTCTAACAGCTTTTAATAGGTTCTAACTTAAATGATGTTAGATCAGTGAAACTGATGCATGCTGCAGCTTCTGGCGTTATCTTCCGGGTGTGGGTTCCTTGAACATCTCTATAAAAGCAGAGCCAAACATCTCTGTGATGCACACTGAGTGTAACTGAGCTGTCTACGATGAACATCCTTTGGCAAATCACTTGTCTGCTACTGCTGTGTTCCTGCACCCCAGGTAACCATATTTTGTGTACTTTAGTATTTACAAGTCTCACTGTAAAAAAACAAAAAACAAAGTTGCAGTAAATAAGTTAACTTTCAATTTAAATGTAACTTTGTTGTTGTTGTTGTTGTTATAGGGGTAATTTAAATATCCAAATTAACTAAAGTTACCTCAAAATCTAAGTTATGATAACTAACCGTGGCAGCAGTAATTGTTCTTATAGAATATGTCCAATAATATGCTGTTGAATATTATTATTATGCTATTATGCTTGAACTTTTTTTTTAGGTTTCTCCACGCATGATGGCATTGTTGGTGGTAAAGACTCCGTTCCACACAGTCGACCCTACATGGTCTACATTCGTGACAAGATCACTGAACAAGCATGTGGTGGTTTTTTGATAAGAGAGGATTATGTGATGACCGCTGCCCACTGCAATATACAGTAGGTGAAAATCATATCTTCATATCTTTTTTTTTTTTTTTTTTTTTTAATGAAAATCTGAAAAATTAAACAGGTATTTACTGTCAGGTACTTACTGTCTACAACTGTATGAAAAAAAACAAACAAAAAACAAAACAAAAAAAAAACACTTTCTTTCCTTTAGCGCTATATACAATGAAGTCAATTTCAGCTTTACCGCAACAAACCAGAAAAAAACTGAATATATCACGGAAAACTCATTGATGGAAACAATTTAAATTCTGTTCCAAGCAGCTCTAAAAAGACAAATCAGTTCAGTTTTGGCACAGTTCAGATCAATTACAATGTAAGGTTTATATATTTTAAAAATAAGTTTAATTCAGCTATCAGCAGCTCTGCAGAGGGGAGCAATATCACTGCAATTGTTGATTGAACTTAGTTACAGTTTAATAACGAGGTTGATGTTGCGTCGACATTTAACATACGAAGTGGCAGTCGTGTCATTCTTGAAAATATGTATGAATCGTTTTGTAACTATGGCCTCTACAATATCAATTTATTCATGTAGTTGTCGTAATCTCATGGTATATTTGGGGGTTGACAACACCAACAACTTACCTTGCGGTATAGAAGTAGATGCTTTTCCACATCCAGGATACAAAATTAAGAGGCCAGGCCATGACATCATGCTTCTAAAGGTAATAAGATGATTATTGATTGGTAATAAAATGATTTCATTTATATATAACATTTATCAAATATACCTTTGCTCTGCTTATCTTTAATATTTCTGTAAACACCAAATGAAATGTAGCGGTTATCAACTGAAGCATCTTTTTCTTTCAGCTGAAAACCAAAGCGATTTTGAACAAAAACGTGAGTATTATCTCTTTGCCGAAACCTGAGAACGAAGCGATCTCAAAGAACTGCATGGTCATGGGTTGGGGCTGGAGGAAATACGACGAAGAGTCTCCGTCAAATGTGCTGAGAGAAGTAAACGTGACTCTGCTGGACTCTAAAAACTGTGGCACGGCTGATACTTTGTGCAACCAGGGATCAGTTGGACCAGCGCAGGTATTTCAAGATGCACCACTCACAAATCATCATCTATGGCGTACGAGTGTAATATCAGTATATTAATAATCAAATGATATAATCCACAGGGAGACTCTGGAGGGCCACTTGTTTGTGGAAATTACGTACAGGGAATTGTGGCATTTCACAAAAAAAGCATTTCTCTCACAGCGTACACTCATATTTCGCACTACTTTTCATGGATTCATGACGTTATGAAACCACCTGCTCAGCAGCAATATGAAACATGGAAGGGCAAGCTGGATAAATTCATTTAGTTGCCTTTCATTTCTCTTTGGCCTTAGTTTTACACCAATCATGTGTGGCGCGAGCTTAAAATAAAAGGTGATTTGTAACCCTTTCACACAAGTCTTCTAAGAATTTCATTTTCTGTTGCTAAAATCTGTTTGGGTATTCGTGTAGTAGCTGGCCACAAAGTAAAACGTATCACTGCTAGAACAAGCTTTTAGAAACAAAAAAGCCACGCCAATGAACCCAGCAATGCAAAATACTTTAAGGAAAAACGAACACACAAAATCAAGCATTTGAAACAAATTGGATCATTAATGTTACTCAAGCAGCTAGTTCAAGGAAACTGACCGTTGTGAGGAGGACAGCTTTGAAAAGGTTAAAAGTCTCTACCACCACAAGAGATGCGGACGCTTGAATAAGTCATGAAATGTCTTAAGCAGCAACGAAGCACCAGGAACATTTAGTGTGTAAAAACACGCACCCCCGAGGGATTCGGTGTAACTCGGCTGTCTACAACCAACATCTTTTGGCTAATCACTCGTCTGCTACTGCTGCATTTCTGCGCCCCAGGTACTCGCATCTAGCCTACTTTAATTACAACAGGCTGTTGTAACTCAAGAGTATGCTGAACGTTTCAGAAGTAAACCGTGTTAGGCTTTTTCATACATGGCATTGCTGGTGGTGAAGTCTCCGCTCCGCAGTCGACCCTGCATGGTCTACATTCCTGAAAGGTTACAAAACAAGCATGTGGTGTTTTTTTTAATAAGATTACGTGATGACTGCTGACAACTGCAAAGAACGGGGAAATAATCATTTTTTTCAATTTTAAATAAAAAGAGCGTGCAGTACAGTCTATACTAAAACAAGTTTAATTCAGTTAATCCAGAGGTTTTACAGAAAGCTGCAGCTCAGGTCACTTCAGTGTTCATTCAAACGCTACAAAATGTGATTAAGCTACAGAAAGCAAAAAGATGATTACTCATCTTAATTCAGTTCTAATTTTGTTCTTATCTCTCAAGATCAGTACAGTGTCTAGAGTGACAGTTATATTTATATTGTAAATAAATCCTACTCATTTTGTCTGGCCTTTATATTTATTTGGTCATTTTTAGTAATCGTGTAGAGGTAGGTCCCATTTCATATCCAAAATTCAATATTAAGAGACTGGGCCATGACGTCACGCTTCTAAAAGTAATACATAAGACTGAACGATTTCATTGGTATCGTGCCTAATAAACATTCTTCCAAGTTCTGTTAGTTCAAGCAAGAACTTCGCATCATCTCTTTCAGCTTGAAACCCCAGCAACTTTGAACAAAAGTGTGAATACTATCTCTTTGCCAAAAACTGAGAATGAAGCAATCTCAAAGGACTGCATGGTCATGGGTTGGGACTAGAAGAAACAAAATCATGAGCCTCAATCAAAAGTGCTCAAAGGTGACTCTGAAAACTGTGGCATGGCTGATACTCAACTGGACCAACCGCAGGCACTTCAAGATGCACCACTCACAAATGATCTATGGGGTATCAGTATCAGTGCAATAATAGATCCAGAGAGACTCTGGAGGTGTTGCACAGTGAACTGTTATTTTACAAAAAACAAGGCAAATATAAACCAATTCAAGAGTTTACACTCATACTTCCCACTAGCTTCCATGGATTCATCACATCACCTGACATATCAAAAAAAGTTAGATCAAGTCTTCCTGGTGTGGACATTAGATCCAACCCCAGATGCCAAATACCAAAACCCATCAGAAGCGTTTAGTCTAGAACACGACTTAAAAGTATGGTTTAGTAAATTTCTTAAATGTATTTAGCATCCAAATGTGCATCAAGTCTTCAATCAGCCATAAGGATGACAAGTCACTGAAAGCAGGAGACAACTTTTTTGCTAAGGTTTCAATGCTCACTGCTTCACATTTATCGCATTAAATAACCTTGCAATTAACTTCTTGTGAAGACTAAAAGGCCCCAAAACCACAGAGGATTAAAAAATAAAATAATCTGATAGTAATTGAGTGCATAAACAGGCAATATTAAAAGTCAAGATTAAACTTGGGGGCCGGGGAAATACTGGAAGCTGGATAAACTACCCTTTTTTTTTTTTTTTTTTTTTTTTTTAAACAATTTTACATTTTAGAATGGAACCAGTCCGTGTGAATTTGAAAACGTAAACCCCAAATCCTATCGCAAAAGCCTGACAAAAATTATTTTGTGCAGTAGCTGGCCACCACTGCCACCTTGTGGCAAGAAAAAACCCTGCGCTAATAAGTGACGCACAGTACTGAAATCAGATGTAAAAAAGCTTTATTGAATTGATGTGTCATTCTCACAACACCAAGTTAGCACCTTTCTACACAAGCAAAATAGTCAAACTTCAATCTAAACGGAAGTGACATTTTGCAAGTTGACACTTTCTCTGCTTCCTTTTAGGAGATGGGTTCATCTGCACAGCACTGATTTCCATGAACTCTGAAACGGCAAAAACATGGTCTTAAGAAAACGAACAAAAGCATGCAAGTCAGTTAATGCCAACAGCCAAACAAGTGCCATCCAATAATCGTTTGAAGTTAAAGGGATAGTTCTCCCAAAGACAAAAACTGTCATTACTCACTCATGTCATTCCAAACCCATAAGACCCATGTTCACCTTCAGCACATAAATCAAGACTTTGAAAGCACACCGTACACGATCAAGCTCCAGAAACACAGCAAGGTTAATACCCATGTCCTGTGACATCAGGGCTTTAACCATAAATGACGAAACAAGATTACTTTGTGCACAAAACCAAAATTCAGCAATTAGTCTCCTACATGTCACCCTGTCATAATTTAGAGATCGGCTATTCTGTGTCAAACAAGTTAACGTTCAGATTTAAAAAAAACTAAAAAAAGGCACAGGGGACAAACTGTTAAAAGCATGTTATATAACCGTTATATGGGTTTTCGTCACACAAAATAAGTGTCTTCATAGCTTTGTAAAAGACGCCCTGACAACATGCATCATTTTACAGATGTCCTTGCAGTTTCTGGACTTGCATAATTTAAGGACCCTTGCCATCTATGGAAGCCTGAAAGGTCAGATTTAAAATAAACTTAATTTCTTCACCCAGGTTTGGAATGACAAAAGGCGAGTAATTAGGTAGTAGAACTCTCATGTTGATGATTAATGGGTTAGTTCACTCGTAAGTACAAAAGTAAACCCATACCTCTGTGTTTTTGCCATGAAAATGAAGTCAATTCAAAGTTGCTCCTCTAGGTTTTCAATTACAACACGTCAAGGGGACTCAGTCTGAAAAATAAGAGGGTATTTTAGTATACAGGAGATGTAAAAACACAAAAACAGAAATCATGCTCTTAAGATTTCCAAAAGACTAACACTTCTAGACTAAACAAGTGTGAAAAACCCGGTACAAAATTGTGAATGTTAAAAACAAAAAGGGCCAAACTTTTAACGGGTCTCCATAGTGAGTCGCTCAAGATGAAGTGGCGAAAAAGGTATCTCTACAAAATGTTAAATTTTGACGTGACTTAAACCTGACCAAAAGTAATCTTTAAAGTTGGTGCATACTAATTGGCGATCAGAACAGGGACTTAAAATCTCATTTCAAAGGCCACATGAGGTACTTTCCACCAAACACGAGCACACTATTTAAAAAAAAAAAGTCGTCATGCAGCTTTTTTTAAAGGAGGAACAGGAAGTGTTTTTGGGGGTTGTGGAACAGGATTGAACAGATTCTGGAGATGTAATCACTGGTCGAGGCAACATTCGAAGAAAACATGGACAATGAGAACTGTTGTAGGATGCGTACAGGAGAGCAAAAGGTTTTACCTCACATTACAGGCCTATCTCCACAAATGACCTAGTCAAGAGAGCAGCTTTCATCTCAGGATTCTTGAGTCGGAAGGCACAACACTTCATTCTCCAAGGACATTGGTGATTTCCGTAATTGCTAGCAGAGAACTCTTGGATCCAATGAAGCATTATACAGAGCCATTGCTTGCTATACCACAACGGCAACGTTTCATCTTTGTTAGCTTAATCTAATACTAAAGTTTCATTTGCCTGATGAAAAAATTTAGGATCCCAGATGTTAAATCCCCAGCTATCCACTCCATGACATTCACCTGGCTTGTATTGAGCTTTTTAATATCGAAGGCAAAAGAGAGCATTTTCCAACCATTTTTTAATGAGCTTCATGAAGCCAGATTAATACAAAAAGAAAAAAAAGATTCTGAGGTGTTGATATACAGAACAGAGCACATTTCTTTCCAAGGAGGAACAAAATCTTGACATTTAAGAGGATAAGTTCAGTCCACAGTAGAGCATACTTTTAAAAAATAAAATTTAGACTGGTCAAAGAATAAAGCACCTTGGGGCACCGGTCCTAACGAGAGGCGGAATGACCCAGTGGTTTACTCTTTGGATAATGAATATTTACAAATCTTTAGCAATATCAAGGAGGTTTGCTGGAGACAACTCCAATGCAAAATGCCTACCTTGCTTCACTAAAGGAATGCATCACAAAATGAAGGTGGCAAGGAGCAATAAAGAACACATCACAGCTTATCAAGCTTCTATTGGAGGATCAGATTAGAATATTTTCAAGGTTCCGTTTTAAAATTGTTTAAATGCAAATGCTCCTCTAAGCACTTTAAGTGAGCCGATATTAAGAAATTGGTCCAAAGATCTTTGAGGAAATTGGTTTTTAGAAGCTATCAGGCTGTGTTGGACAGGTCAATTTTTACGCATGGTTTCAGAGACATTTCTTAAACACACACTAAAAAGGAAAACAAAGGACAATTTCAAACCTCCGTGAGCATCTATAACACAAATCGCAAGGTAAAAATGGCAGATACAGGTAGCCTCACAGGGCTTGAAACTCGTACAGTAAGTGAATGCTCATGGATTTTAGGCAGCTCCTCAATGAGAGGAACATCCTGCGGATACTTGACACGGTAAAAAAGGAGTGTCTTTAATAGAACATTTGAATCAGAACACAAAACGTAAAGAAAAGTAAAACAAAAAAAAGGTCTTCCAAGAGCGCATCTTTTTATATACAGCCAGCGAAGGGATGATCTTGCAATCAGGATTTTTTTTTACTCGTGTGAAGCTGAGGACAAGAAGTAGGCAAAAGTGTAAAGGCACTGGAGCATTGTGAACATCCTTTCCAAACAGTGAACTGACACCAAGACATGATTCTTTTCCAACAAGGTCTTATGGACTATTCTGATCAAGTGCACAAAACCGACTTTAGTCACTACTATTGTACTTTTTGGCTTGTGGTCATCAATTCCAAGATAAAGGCAACCAAGTTGACTGAACTCAGAAGTTTGAAAAAGGCAGTTTTGTCTTTCTGCTTAGGTATAGACATTATTCTAAAACACCACAAGTGGGCTGAGAGCTATTGGTGCAGTTATCTAGTAAAATGAGTCGTTCTGAATAATACATACCATAGCTGTCGTAACTGTCTCTGTAGGATCCACCAGAACGGTCATATCCACCCTGGCTTCTAAAACCAAAAGTAATATTTGCCATATTTAAAGTGCTCGCGGTTACGAGATCCATAAAGTTGTTTCTTGTGCAGATTCGCTCTGTGCTTAAGAAATCTCTCACCTGTTATCCCTGTATCCACCGCCGCTGCCACCGGAGTATCCGCCACTCCTGTTGGAGTATCCGCCGCCGCCACCACCACCATAGGACCGGTCACCTCCACCATAGCTTCTCTCTCCTCCACCATAGCCTCTATCTCCACCCCCATATGATCGGTCACCTCCGCCGTAGCCCCGGTCACCACCAAAGCTTCTGTCACCCCCATAGCTGCGGTCTCCACCATATCCTCCACCACCTGTGTAACAAATAAAAAGGTTATACAGACGAGAAAAAAAAACCTTCCATTTAATTAAAAAAAAGAAAAGTAAACCACCAGCTTTGTCATGATAATTTCAAGCCGCCAATCCTTCTTCAAATGCAAATGCAGCCATCTGTTAACAATTTCATTCAAGTAAGAATACCGACCTCTACCTCTGCCTCCCCTGAAGAACCCCCTGCCGCCTCCAGAACCTCCTCTGAAACCACCGGACCGTCTACCAGATTTGCCAGCTTCATCAACACGAATCATGCGGCCATCAACAGACTGCAAAAAAACACCCATTATGGTTAGAAACACTTTAGGCTCCCCCTGATTTGACTGATGAACATCCATGCAGTTCATCATTAAGACATTTAGGCAACAAAATGGATTTTTTTCATATTACATTTGGTTACACATATCTGTTCCTAACGGGTGTTGATCTTACCTTTCCATTCATTGCAGCCATAGCATCCTTTGCATCCTCTGGATTTTCAAATGTCACAAAGCCAAAGCCTCTAGACCGGTCTGTCTCGCGGTCCCGGATTACATCAACTGAAGCAAAAAAAAAACACCATTTAACTCAAAAATAAAAGCTGTGAAATAGTTTAAACCAACCTCAAACCCTCTGCTTAAAACAAACCTTTGGCAATTGATCCGTATTTGGAGAAAGCCTCCTCTAAGGACTGCTCTGTGGTATCATAGCTCAGACCACCAATGAAGAGCTTTCCCTCGTCAGACATGTTGAATCACGTGCTGAAAAAAAACGTAATAAAAATCAAATGTTAGAAAAGGGTAACCAATTAAGCTAAAGAGGCCAAGTGAGGCCCGAAGAGACTAAAATTTATCGCGCGAAAACACGCGGGTTTTTTAGTGCGCAACAAGGAAACGCCATTTTCTACCCGTCTTCACAGCGTGCTGCAGCCATTTTGCCACAAAGACACGTTTTATCGCACAACCCCCCTTTGAACTCTACCTTCAGATCCTAAATTTAATATGGCGTGAAAGTTTACCATTAGCACGAAAAACCATTCGCAACTCTGTGAGAAGTAGGTCAGTATAACTAGGTCACTTTGGGTTTAAAGAGGAACAAAGAAACCTATAAAATCCGACGTAATAAACTCCACTCACGCGCTGCATTCGAACGATTTCAAATAAAACGGTTAGCACGCTGCAAAACACCTAGAAATGTTTTTGGTTTTTTTCCACACTTCGCAATTTAATCACCGTAATACGTAAAAAACCCGTATAAACAACGGCTAACGAACCACACTTGTAAACTACGCAACGTAACGCACAATCAGAACAAAGCGCCACATCTCAGGCCAAAACCAGAGTAATAAGGGCAGCGTTTCTTACCTCAGGTTGTCTCGAACACTGAAAAGAGTGCAGGACGCGACGCCGACTGCAGCAGAATAGGAGCTCGCACAGAAAATGGCGCCAGTTTAAAGGCTTCACGTGACTGCAGATCTCTGTGGGCGTGTCCACGTCGTGGCACGTCACGGGCTTGTACCTTTGTCTCGTCTCTTTTGGTAATTGTGATTATACTAAAAATATCTGAGAAAACAAAAATAAAAACTGTTCGCGGTATAATTCCTCATCTTTCTAAAATATAACAATGTTATTCTAGGAATTTTATACAATCAAATGTGTATTATTATTATTATTATTATTATTATGGTTGGCTCTTGTTTTGTTCCTGGCTAAATACTGCATCCATGAATGCAAACTTTGGAAGCATCGGCCTTTCGACGTTTAAATAAAAATCTACTATTGAAATAAAAACCTATACGTGTTGGATTTCTGGCTACTGATAGCAAAGTCAAAATTGTGAACCTTTTTAAAAGGTGCATTATTGTTTTGCTCCCTGCCATGTAATATACAGCCATTCTGCTTGTACTGATGAAAAGAAAAGGAAATAAATCGGATACCTTGGTCATACAAAGCAGTGTAAATGTTTATTATGCTGTATGCTTTATATATAAAGGTGTTATATATTCTCATTAAGATATTAGATTCATAGTTACAATATAGTTACTGAGGAAAATGTGCAACATTTGAAACATTTGGTAACACTTTGGAATACCGTTCCAATTTGATATATGCATAATAAGTAATTAATTATAAAACGAAGATAATGGTAACCCACTAGTAATGACTCAAGTATTACTAAATCTTTCTGAAGCAAGTACTAATTACTAGGATCAGTATTTTAAAGTTACAAGCATCATAACTGCCTAATATTGGCTGGCAACATTGTTTGATATTTGAGATATAAGTATGGTTTTGGATAGTTATTACCATACAAAAACCTCCAAAGTTTACAGTGATCTTCACTTTAGAATACTGATCCAAATAATTAGCAATTCCCTCAGAGGAATTTTGTAATGCTTGAGTCATTAGTGGGCTACCGTGACCTTCACTTTACAATTAATTATAAATTATGTATTATTCATATTAATTGCGAACCTGGATACAGTAGTTCTTAGGGAGGTATGAAAAAATAATAGTTACTGATTAACTACCACATTCATTGCTATTACCTACTAACTCATAGTAGTTGTTAGATGTTACTCGCGTGCTCTTCAGTAGTTATTCATTAAGGATGGAACAGTATTCTAAAGTGCTACCAAATATTTGAATACGGTACAATATATTTTAAAATAAAATACCTTAAATGTCTTTTTTGTGTGTGGATATGCAATGATCAATTGTACTATAGGCCTAATTTTAATTTTAAATTTTTTTTTTTACTTAAAATACAATAAAAAGTAGGGCTAGTGAACAAATAACCAAACCAGTCAATACCAAAAAAGGCTACAAAAATCATTAAGTGATATGTTATTTATTTTTACTATGCGGTGACATGAAAGTTGATTATATCAACATTTGCCCAGAAGACAAGGTCACTGCATGTTTATGCAGCAACAAGCATTGTTTCACAATATTTCAATATTTTCACTACATATATAAACAGCGTTCGATTATCTTTAGGCTACTTTTTAAAAAGCTGAACCCAGATTGAACACTGTGTTAAAGTTTCCCTTTGAGCACGCAGTTATCTCTGTAGCCTTTCTGGTTCTAACCGGTTTTAAATCTACATTTAAAAGGTAACGTGTAAAACCGGGGGAAAAAGTGGCATGGAATTCATAGTAAACAGAGTTAGTGAAAGTTTAAACGAAAAAGGGCGAAAAACAAAGCTTTGCAGGAGTGGATATTCTGCCCTCTGCTTTAACAATTACAATACAGTCTCACCTAGTCATAATTTCATTAACATGAAATGCTTTAAAGCCGTTTCACCGTCAAAGGCATCCTGCAAATGAGATACTGGCACTGGTATCGCTCAGCAAAGGTTCATCAAAGGACTTCATTGTGCTTTCAGTGCATCCTTATGCTCCTCTTTAGCATACTAAACAAGGTGTCAAACTGAGGGCCCCTGCAGGGCAGCGATGACCCCACCCAGGAACAGTTGGATGCAGATTATCAGGACGATTGTGAAGAGATGGCTCTCTCTACAGGACGGTGGGGTAGCGCCTCTACAAATGCTAATGTGGGGCAATCTCTGTAGATGTAGGGCGCTCTGGCTCAAATGAACCGATATTCCAATTAAACGACATAAGATAAAATCCCCCCCATTAGTTATGTCAGGATCCGCGTGGTCGTGGAAAGTGTGGCAGGCTTCAAACGCGTCCTGCCCGCTCATGCAGAAAGCCAAGAATAGCATCTCTCAGAATCGTGCAGTGACCTGGATTGAGACGCTTCTTCGTCTGCGAGGCGAGGGAAAGCAGGCCAGAGCAAGGGTGAAGCGGCAGGGTTATAAATACCGTAGCCTCGGGACCTCGAGAGCTGTCCCCCGCTTCTGACGCCCACGCGCGCGCTTCCTGCACCTCACCGCAACTTTCCATCTCTCGAACGAACCCTCCCCCTCTTCTCGACACGGTCAGCCGCCGCGAACTTAAAACAATACGAAAACTAGGCCGACTCCGAGTACTGGAATCGCAATGAAAAGGGGTTCGTGCAGCGACGCCGATAAACGGGCTGCCGCTGGAGATGCGAGGCAATCTATTGTTTTACCTGCAGTGAGCTGATTGGTCAGTGGAGGGCAGTAATTGCACACATCTAGGAACGTCTCTGTCGTCTCGTGCTTCTTGTCGAGGAAGCTTCATCAGCATGTTGAGTGGCTATATATGGAGTAGAATATGTATTTATACGTACTTTCATTTTTAATATTTATATAGATTACACACGCACAACTATTGTACACAAATTATTTGTATAATAACAAATAATTTGTTATATTTATTATATACTGTTTTAGTTAATAGTGTATATATATGAAGCTATATTTAATAAATATATAAAATAAAATATCTTATATATATATATATAGGCAGTGCTGTGTATATAATTTGTTTTTATTTAATATAACAAAATCTTACATACCTTATACACATGAATGTGTGTATATAGATAATATTAAAGATTATAGATTATATTAAATGAAATAATTGCAATAAATTGGTAAATAAATGCTATTAATATTGCTGTCTATATATGAGTATATTCAGTTTTATATCATATATTTTCTATGATATATTATTTAGACTCTCTCTCTCTCTCTCTATATATATATATATATATATATATATATATACACACACACATATATATAGTGCATTGGTAGGATTTCAGTCATGCGTGGTATACACAAAATCCTAATATATAGTATTTTTATATCATATATTTTCTATGACATATATTTTTTTATTAGAGTATATATATATATATATATATATATATATATATATATATATATATATATATATATATATATATATATAGTGCATTGGTAGGATTTCGGCTGACATTTGTGTAAGCCCACATTTTGCAGCTTGTAAGGCGTGAGCTCTTGTTTTGTTTACAAGCTCAGTGTGGGGGTGGACGGCCGGTGGTTACTGCCTTTGTTGGTTGCACAGTAAGAGACTGTGCCATGCTACAAACACAAGCATATATCTTCATTCACATTGGAAACTTGGGTTACATAACATTCTGAGAATGAAATTTATGAGCATATTTGAGCATCACACTTATGGCTGTGACTCATATTTTACATCCCGAAAATCATTAAATCACTAGTGATTGCCGCTGTTGTGCCAATTTCTTGGAAAAAGCAAGGACATTGCAACTTTTACAGCATGTTCATTGCACAGATTTATCAGTGTTGGTGGAGGATGACTCATGGCTGTGTTAGGTGAGGTTATATTTCAAACAGGACATTTTGATACTGTCAAGTTTATGCCCTGAACACCACCTGCAAAAGAAGGAGGGCATAATTCTCACACATTATTACTGGATACGCATGACTCATGACAATGTGTGCTTGTATATATATTCAGACACACCTATGACTCACCGCTTGCTTTCAGCCCAGACTATACGTTCTATAAAGTTGTCCTTTCTTGCTGTCAGAAGCATATGTTGTGTTTTGATGCTGGTGTCCACCACTAACTAATGTTTTTAATGTCTTCTCAGCATTTTGTTTTATTAAAATGGTGCCTATGTGTGAATTCAGTTTTTAACAAAAATATGTGTATATAATAAAATATTATGTAACTTTTACAACAATATGTATGTATTTATTTTGTATATATAAATACATACACATACAATATATATATAAACTGCATGTTTTTACACACACACACACACACACACACACACATATATATATATATATATATATATATATATATATATATATATATATATATATATATATATATATATATATATATATTCATATAATTTATATTATATATAAATATATAAAAACACATTTCTTATTATATTATATATATATATATATATATATATTTCACAAATAAATCTAACTACATTAATGAATGTATATCAATATACATTTATAAAATATAATTAAATTTAATGTTATGCATTTCATATAAATGTTTATATTTATTTTAATTATTTATGTTTTTTTAATTTATACATTTGCGTGACTTTGTGTATATGTGTGTGTATATGTAATGCATTTAATACTGATTATTTTATTTCTATATTTATTTGATTTATTTGCTTGTCTCTCTGTCTCATTCTCTGTCTACGTCCAACCCCCTGAACTGAAAAACTGATGGTACTACTTTAAAGAAGGGTCCTCGTTTCACACGATTACTTAACCGCTGTCTCTGTAATAAGCCGTTGGTTTGAAGCTATTAGCGATCATATTCACCTCAGCAAAGTGTCCTTGATGGACAATGCCATGATGGGGCATATTTGTCCACCGCTTACACTCTAGCCCAGGTGTAACGCAGCACTTGTGCGTCAGCCTCGCAGCCAAGCTCTAAATACCCTGCCATCCACGGAGAGGACAAGCTGTTCTGCGTGAGCACAGACTGTTTTGTCCCTCTCCAGCTGAACATCATGTCTACCCAATCCCCCCTAACCGGCTACGAGAGACCCTCTAGAACCACAGAAGAAGAGTATGCGCTGGCCTGTTGTCATAGCAACTGGCCATACCTGCCTGAGGCCCCATTTACACTAGTGCATTTTCGTTTTAAAGCGCAACTTTTGCTTCGGTTACGCCTGTCGTTTACACTACTCCAGCATTTCCAAAACTCGAAAAATGACTTTTGAAAACGATGCATAACCCGTTTTAGTTTGAAAACAATGGCTGTCATAGACATTAGTCGTCCACCATATTGTTGTGGTCTTGACGTTATTCAACGAAGTAATCACTGATTATTTTTGAAAGTACAAAGCCGCAATCCTACACAGCTGATGGTCTGCGAACCCACCGGCTCTGTGCGAACCTACAGTATGGTGAATGACGTCAAGCGGACCGATCCAAGATGGCGAATACATCAACATTTTTGGAGCAAGTCGAATGGGGCGTCTATTTGTATCTATGGTGGCTGCCCACATTCGCTCTGCATATCCTTGACAAGAGTGTAAACAATAACTTTTACATGTTTACGCGCATACCCAGTTTCGCATACATGCATACATGGACGGGGGGGGGACGCATACACCATACACCATTGGTGGGACGCATACACCATTGGTGACGAGGATTATTTAAATGTTAAAACGCTGTTTTAAAATGAAAAACACACTGGTGTAAACGGGGCCTAGTGCATTTTTGTTTTAAAATGCGTAACTTTTGCTCTGGTTATACCTCTTGTTTATTTTTGACCCTCGGAAACAAAGACTTTTGAAGACGCTGCTTTAGTTTGAAAACTCTGTGGTCGTGTTTCAGTGCAAACGGACCAAAACAAAGACTTTTGAAAGCCATGGCGTGGCTGCCCAAATTCTCTCTGCGTATCCTTGGCGACCATGTAAACAATAACATCATGCTCATTGTTGTACCCATAGATGTTTATAGGTAGGTTCCCCATTCAGTCGCAAAGAACACAGATGTGTCCGCCATCTAAATAATAGGGAACCTATCTACATGGTTTTTAGTACATGAAGGGTCATGTGGCATGGGTTTTAGGTTGTGTAGTGAAGACAGAGATTGCTTCTGAAATCCAGTGAAAAACGCCAGTGAAGACAAGGATGTTTTATAAACGAAAACGCACTAGTGTAAGCAGGACCTTAAGCCATGTCCACACGTACACAGGTATTAAAGCAAACTTTTAAGTATACTAGTTTAGCATACCGAAACTACTCAGAAACTGCAGGGTATTTTTGATAAGCAGAATTTGTATACGTTAGATAATTGTATTTCAAATAAATTCTTGTGTATTTATTTTTCACTAGGGTGAAGTCCTTATCACATTTATTAGGATAAAATATTATTGGAATCGCTTTCAGATGAATTTTTCAGTTCACAAACATCAACAGCCAATAAGATACGAGCATTAACGCGCCAATTCTAAGCGCTTTAAAAAAAAAAAAAAAAACAGAACATACTGTCCGTTGGTGTGTGTGCGGATGCTAATATAGTTATCATCGGGTCTCAATCCAAATGAGGAATTTAAAATAAGCTAAACTAAACAATAACATGTCTTTCTGAATGCGGACAATCCGAAAATGAAAACAAAAATAATCAGATAACGACTAAAAACCTCAGGATATGAGCGTGGAAGGGTGTTGGCTAGTTGTTGCGGCGCGCTGTCGCTGAGGTGAGACCCGGGAAACAGGCAGCTGCTGTCTCTCTGTATCCTGGGCCCGTACACAAACAACGCTCGTTGCCGTGGGCGTGTACCGGCACTCGGTGATTGACGCACTTCCACTCCACCCTCCTTCCGCCGTCTCCAAAGGCTGTTACGCGAACCCGCAGGTCTCCATTCATCACAAGGTGAGCGCGCGGCTGACGGGAAAACGCCGCTGCCTTGGCAACCAGCGGACGTGGCGCGTAGTCGTCGCGCACGAGCGAACGTTTATAACGATCCCCGTGACCTGACCGGAATCGCAAACTTCCCAAGTAGCCGTTGTTTAAACTAACCCGCTTGCAGATGCGTACCAATCGCAAGATAGCGAACGTGGCGTAGATTAAACTTTGCAAATGTGTGTAAAAAAAAATGATACTAAACAAATACGAAAGAATAGAGGAGGTGGATAAACAATGGAGGGAAACATTTGAATCCCCATGTCAAACACAATTTGCTTTGAGCGAATAGAAGCATATGCACATGACTGACAGACGCTGATGGAAACCAACTTTGCCCATCAGCTAGAGCGTTGCATATTATAATTTTGTTTGTGTTCATTGCTTTCCTGCAGGTTGTAAGACTAATTAGACTTTTACGAGCCAATTATACACTAGCTGATGCCAATGAAACATTCCTGTTTTCTTGTCTGCCCTCCTCTCTCTCAGCGCTCAGAGAGTTGCTGATCATCACGTTGATGGACGCAATATTAATCAAGTATTTAAAGAAAGGCTTTCAAGATGTGTGCGCCTCGGAGAATGATAATATGATGAAAGCTGCTTTGATGTCAGGAGATGGTTGATAATTTACCTGAGGGTGGAGAAGGTGGGTGGGTGGGGGGGCACTAAAATCCTGACAGAGAGGTATTTTAAAGATTCATATTTCTCACCGGTGTTGAAACCTGCAGAGAACAGGTCCGGGTCGCATTTCAACCCAAAACCGAGAGAAAGAAAAAGACAAATTGTGCTTTTTGCAGTTGGCTTATTTTCATTACAGCAGTGCAGCAAAAATTAAATCCAAATTATAATAATAAAAATAGCAAATTACAATGTAAGTGAAAATATTTCTCACTATAATGCACAGCGAGTTATTCATAATTCACGGAAATATTTGTTAATCTCATAATCATTGCCATACTAAAATTGTGTTCACAAAATATTCATTTTTAAATACATTTTTTTTTTATTTTATTGCCGTACTTAAAGATTACTTAAAACTGTAAAGCTTTTGTAAAACTTGTAATTCAATTGAAATAATACATTATATAAATTGTGTATAAATAATAAAATCTTAATCCTAAACTCATTACTGTAATAAGAATGATAAGACTAAATGTGCTTAATTGTCAGGAAATGTCACAATGCAATCCTGATCCAAAAAAACAACAAAACAATTTTGTGTTTTTCATAAAAAAAAAAAAAAAAAAAAAAAAAACCTTATTTTGCATTGAAATGTCACCATGACCTGGTTTTATGTTTTCCAGAGATTCACCCACTTGCATTGTCATTCAGGCGAACACGCAAATAGGCAATTATCTCTTTGTCACTTCAAACTGTTACGCAATATTTACCATATACCAAACTCGCTGACCATGTTTGGCAAATGGCATGAACAAAGACACCAATGTGCTTTGGGGTTTTTTTTTAACTGATTAAATGGATGCAAGACATTTTGAGAGAAATATAAATGGGCCTGGAATTATAAATAGACCATGTCCTGATTTGATCCAACACCCTTTCTCTGATTTAGATAATTAGGCTGTGTGACTCATAATGTTGCACTGTCCCTTTGGATGAGCTGTCTGAGTGAAGAGGCATGTAGAGGTGTGTGTGTGTGTGTGTACGCGTGTATGTGTGTGTGCATGTATCATATCTGTGTGGGCTCTAATGTGTGAGCTGAGGGAGAGAAAATGGTGTAAAATGAACAACCGCAAACAAGCCAAAAACGCAAAAAGCTTTTTATTTGTAGAGCTCGGAGGATCAAGTGCATTACGTACATGTGTATTTCTTGTTCATGTGTGAGTCCGCGGCCAAACAAATGTGTGTGTATTGCGCCAGCCCACGTGGGTGTGTGCTGTTTTAGTAGGAGCTGAATCGATAACCTGAGGGCAGGGAGTGGAGACGCACAAGGAAATGCAATTCTCTGGTCGCCCACCTCTTCCTGTCCCGCCCCCTCACCAGCAGCCCACAGACCAGCTCGGCCTCTAAAAAACCTGTTTGATTGGGGGAGAGGAAATGAAACCAAACAAACATGTGATGAAACAAATAGACGGCGAGGTGCAAAGTGGCCGTAAATCAAAGAAGGTTTGATGGGAAATGCAGGGTGACTCGTACGCTGACACCTTGGCACAACAACTCTTGCCTTGTTTGCAAACCCTCCTGTATTGCCTAACAATCCCGAATTCATTTCTGATTCACTGCCATTGTTCTGTGCACAATAAGATAATGCGCTTGAGTCAGCACTCTGAGGCCGTGCCAAACGTCTGCCGTGAATTTCATTTGCGCAACGTAACAGTGCCGCATCTTTGACCTGATATGGTGCTTTTCATGCATTTCGAATTGTGCCAAGATTTGTAAAATGAGCCGACTTCCTGTGCTACGAGCACCTTGTATAACTGTTTTGAGGAAATCACTAAGTAAGCGTTTCTCAACTTGTGGGCCTAGACCCAAAATGAAAATGAAAAATTCAACTGAAGTTGAACGTTATTTAAGCATTTTCTCATTTTTAGCCTAAATCAATTTAATAATAATAATTCTGTGCAATGCATATCACTTATCAAAAGTTAAGTTTTGACATACAGATGGAAATTTACTAAGTATCTAAATGGAACAGGATCTTTAATTAATGTCCGAATGATTTTTAGCATAGAAGAAACATTTATAATTTTGATCCATGCAATGTATTTTTAGCTATTGCTACAAATATATCCCAGCGACGTAAGGTTTTGTGCACCAGGGTCACATATAATTATCGACATACACTGTACTGTGCATTGGACCACTAAAGCTCTCTAAGGACACTGCAGTGGCAAATACACACCAGTAGGGGTCTCCCACTGATCAGTTCACCTCTAGGGCCCGAGAAAAGGACGACGGCCTCTTGAGTAGAGTAGCTGATCCGGCAGAGGACAGCTGTCTAGGGCACGTTTTTCCCGTGGTAGGGCCTTCAAACCACCTCGGATACCTCGCACGGTAGCCCTCATTCCGGGAAAGACCGAACAGCTGCCCTCCCCCTCAACCCCCTTCCCCGTGTACTAATCATTCCCTCAACTGCCCCCTTTGGACTCACACATGCCCATTCAACCTTCCACCCACTCACAAAGGAATGCAGAGAGAGGGGGAACCAGGAATACCATGCAAAAATGCTGGAAGAAAATGACGATACAAGAAAAATAAGGACGGGAACGTAGAGGAGGAAAAAATGCAGAAGAAGGGGAAAAGGGAGTTTGAAGTCATGGAACAAACGCTAGGTCCCCGTTCTGTGCCTCATGCAGCACTCGAGCTTGTTTTGTCATGCGCCGAAACGGACCCTCAGGTCATGCTGCATGCCTTCACAGCGCACACACATGGGCTTTTGTCTGCAGATGGAAAACGGCATCAGTGCACTCGCTATCTAGAAGGAGAGTTCATGAACAATATACGTTCACGAAGGCCGAGCGATGTATGCATTCAGAACATTCCTTTGATGTCAAGTGAGTCGTGAATCATTTCAAAACCAAGTATTGTGTTACGCCTCGAATGAACGTTTCACCTTGATCCAACTTTGTAAACAGAAAATGGGGAGATAATCCACAACCATAAAAGCACTTCAAACTAACAAAAATATCACTTTTGTTACTGTGATAATGCATTAAGGCAGGGTTTCTCAAACCAAGGACCCCTTTTGTTCTTGGACTCTGAACCCCAAGCATACTTACACTCATAGTCACCTAAAGCATTGCAAATGATGTAATCAAAGCAGTCTGCCCACACTGTCAATGCTTCCAAAATATCCAAACTTACAAATGTTTATTTATTCACTCCCTACACAATCTTGTCATTTGCCCTACTTTTTTGCTTTTAACTTAAGTTTCAAGTTTCATTACTAAAAGTAATGCAGCAATTTATCTCAGGACTGACTGGTTTGGTTCAAGGCGTAAAACACTTTAATGAACTATTATTTAAATGTCTAGGGGGAAAAATGAAAGAGAAATACTTTAGGAACGCAAGCTGCAAGAAAAGAGTCATTTTATATTGAGATTTAAGCACTATGCATCCATATTCATTCAAAAATGTCTGGGGTTACCTTTAAAAATAGCATAACATTTGCGAACATTTGAATATTTCCTTCACCCATTTTTTTTTACTTGTTTCAAGCATAAACCTCACTAAATATTATTCTCTAACAGCTATTTTTGCAGCCTTGTTATTGCAATGATTGAAATTCAGTTCTCATTGACATGCTACTGCTCAAGGAACTCTGGGAATGTCTGTAATAATTTGTGTCTTGCCGGTGCTGGGTGTGAATGATTTTCCGTCAAGAAATACTAAGGAATGGCCATATTTGGTATGCAAGGCTGGATGCACAGAACCTTGAACCAACACACACACACACACACACACACCCACACATACACACACTTAACTAACCTACATGCAGTTGGGGATGAGGTATAAGGGTTCGGCTCTGTGTGGGAGTCATTTGAACTCAGTCCACACAAGCCAGGGCAGGTGGTGTTGACAGAGGACATAATGACCCCTCTTTAGGCACAGGTGGCCTGGAGCAAGGCCTCTCCTCTCTGAGGTATCCTACAAAACAGAGGTGGAACATGCACGCATTACTATTTCAAGCGAAGTACAGACCGCTCTAGGACGTTCCATACTGCCAGTAATCCATGCGGTGGGCAGGGTAGCCCACCAAAATGTTGTCCCCACATTCCTGCCTGTGAGTCAGTCAACATATAATTTAGCCCTATAAGTCAGCAATGAGCATTCAACCAAAATATTCAGTCATTATTTACTCATTCCAAACCCTTACTGTTATAAACATACTGTTATTGTATCCCTGTGGAACACAAAAGAAAAATGTTTAAGGAAATTTTAACTCCTATAGTTGTACTTCTTAAACATCATACTTTATTAAACTTTGTCAATGTGAACACCTCTTAATGAGAAGAACATTTTAACATCTTTAGAATGAGACATTTAAAGAATCTTTGGAAATGTAACATTTTATCAGCTTTAACACGAGACACGAAATTAACCTTTAGCATTTTAACATTAAGAGATCCGTTAACGTTTTAGTATCTTGAACAAAACACACACAAAACACCTTTAGCGTTTTAGTATTTTGGAAAAGACATCAACATTTTAGCATTTGTAACACAAGACATCTAAAGAACGTTTTGGATAATTACAGCCCAATTCTCATTACGTGAAAATGGTGCATATTATACACAGTTTTTGCATGTATATAATACAAAACTTGTTTTGTGCATACAATATCTAGTTTTTGCATACATATGATACACACTTAGTCTACAAACCTAATCCTATTCGTCGCGTAGCATATGCACTCCAAAATCCATTTACATACTCTATACCAAGAGTTTTTGTTTTTATTTAGCCTACTATTTATATACACGTTCACGAGATAGCATAATTAGCAACTTTAGCATAAAACACCAAAATAACCTTTAGCTTTGTTAACAAAATACACCCAAAACACCTTAGTGTTTACCACAAGACATCAAAAGAACCTTCAACTTTTCAGCATCTTTAAGACATAAATTGAAAATAATCTTTTAAAAAAGCATTTTAACATTCTTAGCACAACATATCAACAAAACCCTTCAAAGTTTAGCATCAGCAGCTTTAACAAATACTCTTTAGCATTGTGGCATCTTTCCAAAATAAAATAACCAATTACATTTTAGGCTGACCTAAAGGCATCCAACATATTGTTTCACAGTTTTAGTTATATTTAAAATGCACACAGACACAATCTGAGATTCAAACCTGGAAATAAACAAAATGTATAATTCTGCACTATTTCTTGGTCACTAATCAAGCAAGCAAAATTGGGACACATTGACAGCCATGCTGATAACGTAATTTGTAATAAAAATATGAAAAATCCTAAATGAACATGAGCAGTAACTACGCTAATGTTCATTCATTTGGTTAAGTGCACTAATATCGGAGTATGTGTAAGTTCACTGTCTTCTGTATTCTTATCGTCCTCCTTCCCTCTGCCAAGTTGGATTTTTACGGCTGCTTTAATACGACATAACGATGAGTCAAAGCTAAGCTGGCAAAACACACGCTGAGCCCTTGATTAACATCAAGCACATAAATCCATGTTTCGAGAGAGCCTATTTTTCCCACTCACTTCATGCCTACTCAAACCGAAAGTGCCTTTAAGGACTGTACGCATCTCTTTGGCGGAGGCCGGACGCCTCAGCCAGACGCTGGCTTTCAAAAAACAGGCGACGCCGGTTAACGAGGGGAGAGAGAGGGAGCAGCGCTCCCTTTAGAGCGGAGAGCGCTGGGTGTAGGCGGGATGGTGGTGCATGGGCGTTTCTGCGCAAAGGGCAACGTCTGTGCGGAGCCGATTCAGCGGCCCTGAGCCTTGTCACCTTTGAGCCGGACGCTCACTGTGGCTGCCTCCCACTCCCCATTCGCAACCCCCCCTGTTTTCACACTCCAACTCGGGCGCTGAATGTGTGTGTCTGTACTTAACCGCCCCCGGAGAGGCTGCTGGAATCAGAATGTATGTCTGGCTGGGCGAGAGAAAACTGTACGGTTTAAACGTCTGATTGAACTCGAGGCGCTTACAATTGCTGTAATTGTTGGTGCATTTTAGCTTTGGGCCGCTTGCACACTAGACTTTGTCGGTTTTTAAGCACCCAAGAGTTTGGTTCGGCTGAACCCCGCTACACTTTGCAGTTGATATGAAAGTGATTCGAGCAAACTTGTGTATATGATGATGTACGTTTTTCACCATCATAATCTCACGGTCAACCTTATTATACACTCTCAAAGCTGCTTGCATATGAGTAAAATGCCTTTGGAGAGCAGCTTGCATTTTTTCTTGTTTTCACAAATTTTTGCAGTGTAAAGTTTTGGTGGTAAATCAAAAGGCACTATACCGCTAATCTAATAGTGATATTCATGCTGTGATGCTGACATATCACGGTTTGGATTTTAACATGGTCTGCGGGGGAGAGGGAGTGAGGAGCAGAGCTTGTTCGGACCAACCAACTGAACCAAGTGTGAAACTCTTACATGTGTACAGCGTGTGGTTACACACTTGAGAAGGTCATGGCGTGGTTTCTGCATATTTAAAGGTGGCCCAATGACCTTCTGGTATAACATTTTTGGTTCCCAAATCAATTTTGCTTGAATATTATATTCTAATAGCAGGTTGTAAACAAAAAGGAGTTCGGGAAACATTGCACAATGTTAAGCAACCAAACCCAGGAGCAGTTAGAACTCTACGACCCTTTTTTCAGAGCGTGAATTATGCAACAGGTCTGCAGACAATGACATTTGAATGTGCTGACTGTCTTGAAGGCAGCACGCACGTGTATGTGATGGAAAAAGTTGACCTTCTCGATAGGGGCACTGCTAATGCATGTTCCGCAATCCTGCTAGCTGCCAAAACTTGTCTATTCGAACATCTTAATTAGTCACAAATGTCTTATTAAGGAAAACCTGCTCTTTTATCACTCAGAACTTTCTAAAGACCAACCAAATGCAGACGCTCTGAACAGCTTACCGTGAATGAACAAAAAGAATAAAGCAAGCTCCAAAATGTCATTTCACAAAGGCTGCTATTGTGTTGCGCACTCAGAAAGTCAAAGTGTCCTTTCTATCTTTAACTGCTTGACTTTAATTTTCAAGTTTGAAACCTTAAATGGAAAAATAGCTGAAAAAAGAAATTTTTTTCATGCCTAAATGTCATTCTTGAACTTGGTGAGTGCGCACTTCCAGTACGACGTCCGTGTAAACACGGTACGTCAGCGTAAAAGAATGCAGGGGGTGCACAAGGCCCTGGGGACAAGGCCATGGGGCAAAGGAGTAGGAGGAAGTCTGTCAAACAGAAGAGGGGGTGTAGTGCCTGTGGGCAGAAAGAGAGAGCGAAGGGGGAGGAACGCGGAGGAGTGAAGAGGTAGCCTCGAAAGAAAAAAAGAAATGAGAGAAAGAAAAGAATCCAAGTAAAGACTGAGGAAGAGGCCCTAAACTTCAAAAGTCAGGAGAACTAGAGCTTTAATTATTCAGTTGCGGTGCCCTGCTGAAAACAATTAAAGGAGACCTTCAGCAGATCCCAGGTCAAGCCCTTTGCTGGCCGTGATGCACAAGCTTGGGAAATGCAGGCAACATCTTGAAAGAGTACCTGACCTTGTGCAAGAAAGCGCCTGTTGGTGCATTTCAGATGAACTGGTTTAGACCTTATGGACAAATAGTGAGGTCTTCATGGGAAGGTCAGAATCATGAACTTTGACAGTCAAGATTCTGTGCCAGTTTTCGGATATGAAGGCTACTCAGTTACCTTGGCTTGGAATATTAGCTAAAACTATAACTTACTTTTATTCTTTTATAACACAAACAAGTTTTATTCTTGTCCAATTTGTTCTATTCGTCTCGAGAAGTTATCACATTTGTGTAAATCCCTCTTAGCTTTTTCGCACACCAACATAGTCATCTACTGTTGTTGCATCTAAAACAGTTTGTAGTTTCGTCTTCTTATTTTCTTTTTCGACTGTGAAAAAAACAGGCTGGGCCACCTGTGATTCCACCTTGTGAGTCAACTGATTAGAGCAAAAAACATTCAACCACCAGCCCATAAAGTATGTGTGGCTGCTGTCATTTGCGCGTAGTTTGCTCATGATAAATTCATGCCACACGCATACCCTAAAAAATGAAGTATACCATGGCCTTGGGGGTGCATGATATATTGGTATTTCAGTTAATAAAAATAACAACAACATATTTGAAGCTTTTATTTTAGTTAAGTAAATATACCTAGACAAAATAGTATAGCATTTTAATATTGGCCGTTTGTCGACATATCTGTACTTTTAAAATCGTAACAGAATCTCAAGTTGAGTTCACTGTCAGGCAGCTGTTTTCCAAACTATGGGTAGTATGATTGGCAGTGGCGAGTCATAAACAGAGTCAGCCAGATCATAAAAAGAAAATCAGGAAAATATGAGTGAGGCCTCAAACTGAAAGTGTGCGAAAGGGTCGTGACGCCCTTGACAGCAACAGATCCGTGCGTTTGTGAGTCATGGGTTGTGAAAGTTGTTGAGCTATAGCATTAGTCATCGTCGGGGAGTGAACGTGATCAGGGATAAACTTAGAGGGAAAGGAAGCATTAAACTCATTCACCTTTCCTCCTGTGGTCCCGTGACAGGAAGATGCGAGGGGAGTTTTGCAGTTAAAGAAAAAAGGTTGCGTAAAAATGAAAATTCTGTCATCTCAAAATCATGGTTTTGACACAAGGGTGAATATCATTTTAATTTTGGGGAAATTATCTCTTTAAGTAGGTGGTGAGGAGTTATGTAAGTGGGTTGGAAGTCTGTGTTTCCATGTCCGTTGCGTGTTCATTCAGGACAGGCACACTTTGTTTGCGAGTATTTCACTGTGTCAGAGGGTGTAAATGCTTGCGGTCTGTCCAGTCCTGTTCAGGGGATGACAGGATGTTCATGTGACTGCTGTGTGTGTGTGTGTGTGAGTGTGTGGGTGGGTGGGTGTTACTCTGTACTGTGTGGGTTATGGGTGTGGGTTGTGATTATAGTCTTCTTGTGCCAAGAACTCAAAGCACTTCAGTCTGACACAACAACAACAAACCGACGCACGGCAGATGCAGGCAGACTGATAGAAACATACCTCACACGCGCTATTTTATTGCCTCATTCATGATAGTTCATATGTTAATGAGTGGTAACTCAAAAATGAGACGTGTTTAAGTGATTCGGTGTGGAAAAAAAGCCTGATCGGAGGCGTCGGCTATTGTGAATTTCCCAGATAAAGCTTTTAGTCATGGTGCACTCCCACACCAAAACACCTTCATTAGAACATATACAAGGAAGTACTTGACGGTTCATATATAATGTAGAGACACTGCATGAGAGACTCTTACTTTATCATTAATATGAATTAGCTGTCGAGTTCAAATCTTATTCTTTAACGTCTAGCTCATGACTGAGTGGAAACATAGGCTCTATTTGAAAACTTGTGAGCTGTGTTGCTGTCTACTGCCTACTTAGGCATCTTACCTGAGATAAGTGAGTGATTTGGAATGCTCTATACAAGAAGCAAATCTATTTGGTTTGTAAAAAAGTGCTCTGGGTGAGACAGTCAACTACCATTGAAAGCTAGCATGTTGCTAAGCTAATAACACAATAATGAAGTAAGTAGACCCAGATAGAAAATGTAATGTGTTTCCTAAGCTGGTTTTTGTGGAAAATCTGCAGAATAGATTTTGAAAAATATATATATTTGTAGCTGATATCAAAATGTACATTACTTACATACTGTAAGTCGAATGCATCCTTATTTGTATAAGGCATTAAAATAAGCTATGTTTTCTGTTAAATATATTAAATAAGTTCAGATTTTAATGCTACATAATGTTAACGTGACATGAGTGTAGTAGTTTCACTGGCTAATGCTTTTCATATAAATAGTACCCTCAATTAATATAGTATAAAATAAACAGCATTTATTAATTATTTTATTAATTCATTTGAATACTAATCACAGTGTAGAGCTCTCACATATTTACATTTTTTTATTTTTTCCTGGTTATTTTAGCTGCAAATAAGAATATTTCACTTAATACATTACACAAATCTGTTAAATGTTTTTAATGCTTCAAATAGCATGGCAGTATAGTGCTGTCACTTACTAAGTAAATTAAATAAAAATGATGAAATTAACCTAAATAAATACATTTGGGAGTACCACACTTACACAAATATCGTAACGTAAATTTTAAATAGTGATATTTAATTTGATTGAAAGTTTTTGTGGGTGTTTCATCCTGTACTAGCAATGCATTTCAATTCAATTCATTTTGCTTTGCCTGCCAATAAGTGCCTTTTTTCAATAAGTGTGCCCCTATACTAACTGGGATTGACTGTTCCGTGATGCAGCCTGAATCTTTGACCAAAAGAGGTTAGCTTAAAAGACTTAAATGTCTGTCTAGACATGCAGCTTGATTTTGCAACAGAGCTAATATGTGTTGCAAGACGTGCTTATTGTTTAGACAGACTACTCAACAAGCTTGCATATCGTCATTTGCAGTGTGTCCTGTTGCCTGTGAAAGAGCCGTTACGTCGACAGGTGTCAAAGGACAAATGCAACCACACCTACCCAAGTCTATTTCTGTCCATAAACGTGTCCTTATTTGGAGCCGTGGGGCATAAACAAACATCCCAAAGGCCCTGTATTGACCTCAATGAAGGCTTGTTTCTCAGCAAATTGCTTTTTCCTTAGTGTCGCCAAAGAATGTGTTGGCGTCTCTCTTTATTTAAGTCGCTAGTTCATCATACGGAATATGTCTCTGCATGCATGTGTATATTTCAAGCATAATTTGCCACCCTTTGAGAATATGCCATTACGTAACAGCTGGCTGAATGAATTCCATGCAGTTCACGCTCTATTTTTTACGTCTATTTCCAAACTGTTCTGGATTCAGAATGTCCCTGTGGTGAAGTGTTACTGGAAAAGATGCTTGGTCATGACAGGACTTGCTGTAAGGGGCATGAGTGGGCCAATTCTTTGGGTTTGGCCATCACAGGGTAGATATTGAGAGGAACATGTTCTTCCTTTGAGTCACACCAACAGCAGTGTGGTCTAGATTCATTGCAATACTTTCTGATTGAGTCGATGTTCTGTTTCCTGCTTCCCATGTTCTTTGCATGTCAAGCGTGCTGCAACATGTTCACCGCGAATGCATTTACACCTCAGAAAAAATCTGGAATAAAAACAATGCTGATTAGTTTCCCAGAAATTTGCTTGGAATATGACATCATTGTGCCTGAATGTGCAACTATGTACTTACTTCGGTTTCCTTGTCCCAAGATTTAGTGGCACAAACATATTTTTTTCCACATTTCTTACGTCATTGGTTGTCTCAGTTTCTCAAGCTTAGCTTAGCCCAATTGCCAATTATTTTGACAGGTCTGGTGTTGTTTTTTTGGGAAAGCACAACTTTCCTCAACTCTCCGTGAAGTCCGGGATTGCACAGTTTCCTTTCTGCTGCGGTTGACACTCTTTTTTTTAGGGAAAAAGCTGCAGCTCAGCGGATTCTCTCAACCTTGAAACGGCAATTAGCCACAGATCAGTAGATTAATTACAGGTCTCCAAGTGTGAATAATGGTGCGAGTTCGCAGCAACCCTCTATGTGCTACGTCTAACGCGTTAGTCCAATCGCCTTTCACCAAGATCATTCAAATCCACAAGAGACTATGCACCTTATTCTTCAATGAGGAAGTAAGTTTATGGGTGAGACTTCCGGTTCAATAAGCCCCTGTATAGAAATAACGAGAAGAATAGCGACATATGAGGTAAAACTGTTTGCACTACAAACCAGTGTATTTGGGATAATTGAGAATGTATTACAATAAAAAGGTAAAACACCAATAACTGGATCGAAATGAGACGTCACACCCATAGTGGCTATGCCCACTTTCAGAGAAAAAAATAAGGTGGATATTAGCTGGAAACCGATCCTCAGCCAAACCCAATCAACTTGGATGGGCATGATTTCTCCAGATGCATCATGGGAGTTATTTATTGCTGAATATGAACAGTGATTCTCTTTAATGCAATTAAACTATGCAACTTTTTTTATAAGAATTGTAAATGTCAGATATTTTGTATTGTGTCCATGATACGTGTTGGTTTATATCATGTGTTTTTGTTCTTATATTCTAGTTATAGACCAGTGAATCTCAGACCTGCTTTTCAAACAAATGACGGGTAAGAACCAGGTAGTTTAGGTATTATTATTATAACCAGGTATTATTCTCCAACAATTCTTAGATGAAGCAATTTAATCCTTTATATGTCCGCAAAGTCAAAAACAAAACAAAACATGTAATTATGAAATAATAGCAAGAAAGCCAGTGTCTGGTTCACAATAATTTTTTTACTTTTATGAATCTGTACTTTTGAGTGATTCTAATGAATCATTCAAAATCAGTCATGAGTTAAGTTCCTTGCATGAAGTGTACAATATTTTCGTACAATATGTTTTTATCCCCCTCATTATTCTTCATCCATATCACAATGCTTGCTGCAGAATGTGAAAAAGCATAAAATCGAATGCCTTCACTGAAGTTTTTGTTTAGAACAAGCAAAATAATTTGCCAGTGGGGTAAGCAAAATCTTATTTTCGGTTTGAAATAAGATTACTTTGTTTACCTCACTGGCAGATTATTTTGTTTCTTTCAAGCAAAAACCTGCTAAATTCTGACTATTTTTACTTGTATAGAAAATCCATCTTTATTTAAGAGTTAACTGGAAACAAGACAAAAAAATCAAAGAAAGAAAAGCATTTTTTGCAGTGTAATAAAATTTTAATAGAAAATACAGCCTGGTCCAAAAATATGACATCATATTAACAATTTGAAAATAATAAATTATAACAAAAAATTTAAAAATGAAGTGGTAATCAAAAGTGAAACCCTATCAAGATCTGAATCACACCTAAGAGCTTGTGAATCAGAATTTTATCATGAAACCTGTACTGATAACCAGGTCTAAAGAGTTGCGTCCCATTTCGTAAATACATAAAAAAAACACACATAGTGTAGTCAGATGTCTCCTTCCTGTATAGGTGGGTGGCTCATGGCCAAAGTTAGCGGACAAAGTTTTATGCAAATAATCAAAACTCTGACTAAAGTACCAGTAAAAAAATTCTGTGGATGCGGGATTAAGGGAAGTGGTACTTTATGCCGATTTTTGCACATCCCCTTTTTTTTAGAGAAGGGTTTCTTTTTCTCATGGTCTCCGTAAAGGGCAGATCCTCAACATTGTGATGCGTTGCCTAAATGCGACCTTTGAGCCTTTGAGTAGGAAGGAAAGTGGGAGAGCGAGGGATGGAGAAAAGGAATTGTTGACAGAGGAAGGACAACAGCCTCAGCTTTCCCTCTGCGGATGGAATGATGGCTCAGCAGGATGAGTGGGTGTCAGAGTGGGATTAGAGCAACATCCATTTGTTCTCTTTTGTTTTTCCGCTCGCTCTCTATCCTTCCCCCTCTTTTTCCCATATGCCTGTCCTGCTTCGCTTCTCTTAGGGGAATTAGGATTTTCCAAATAAACACAAGTTAACGTTTACGTCTGCCAGCGAGATGGAGTAGCGCTTCATTAACCTCGCATTGTCCTTCCTTGGGTTGCGCAGACAGGCTATTAAACAAGATCGCAGATTCTTCGTGTGTCTACAAATGGAAAAGCGAACCCTGCGTTGACAGACTGCACAAACACACGTTCAAACGGTGTAGGATCAAATGGCTTCAACTAATGTTTCCTTGTAGGTGTAAACCAAAGCTATAATTCAACTCAGACCATGAACCACAGAACATCTATGTGGTAAAAAAAAGGCTGTAAAATCATTACGAATGATCTTTTAGGCCGTTCGGTGTTGTTACTGGGATTATGCAATAACGTTCCAGTGGTTTTCTCATGAGTCATAATAAAACGACAGCATTCCAGACCAAAGATGTATCACTTCTAAGAGCGCCGTCCAAACAGAGTATTGAAGTGGATAAAAATGTACAGATTTTTACAAAAATATTACAGTAAAACGTTAATCAGAAAAGGAAAAATGAACAGATTACGAGAACTCAATTCTACTTTTGGTTACATTATACTTAAGTGATTTATGCCATACTTTTTGGTGTGAATCGAAAACTGTTCAATGAAGTCTCATGTTCCTTTCTCTGGTGTTCTGATGTTGGTGTCGCACACAGATTGATATCACTGTTTCCGTGTAATGGGTTGAAGCTCCATTTTTAGAAGGTCTATCACGTGTAACGTCCTGCATGGCTGACTCTATGAGCATGATGTCTGACAAATAATGAAACACTCATGCAAGCACTGACTGTAAGCTAAAAGAAACAGGCCACAGCTCATTTAACTGTATATAACTATTCCGCCAGAAACTGTGGCTCTACGGTATTGAAAGCAAGTCTACTTATATTGGACAGCCTCGAGACTCAAATGATGAAGTCTTAAAGGTTTAGAATTTGATAAATTGGATGTAGGATACTTCCACTGTATTACAATGGAAACGGACATAATTGCGTACCGTACCATATTTCCCGAACCGTAAGACTAGCCATTAAGCATAGGTAAATATATGTGTTTTTAAATATTAAATTAAAGTAAATTAGTTGGGTCCAACGTATCTAAGACAACACCGGAAAAATTCGATTTTTTAAAAATAATAATACATAAATCATAATATTTATATAATATTTGCATTTTGTATCAAAATGTAATTTTTAGAAAGATGATAACATTGAATGAAAAAATACTGTGGCTACTCCACCCCAAAATGAACGTCTTTTCAAATCTGTAAAAGCTTAGTTTGTCTTCTGAACACAATTTAAGATATTTTGGATGAAAACTGGGAGGCTTGTGACTGTCCCTTTGACCGTCAAGTAATAAACACTGTCAAGGCCAGAAAAGAATAAAAGATATTCTCAGTCCATCTGCCATCGTTGGTTCAACTGTAACACGAAGCTACGGAAATACTTTTTGCATAGAAAGAAAACAAATGCACATGTGTGCAAATCTCAAACACTCTTATGTTAGCCACAACACACGGATAAGTCTTCTACGTTCTTCTTGTGTCGTGGCATGGATGCTCTCCAAAATTGCGCAAAAATGACGTTCAAGTCCTGAAAGTGACTTTATTGGTTTTCTTTCTGTACAAAAAGTATTCTCGTAGTTTTCTAATGTTACGGTTGAAGAACTGATGGCAGGTAGACTATCCTGATATATATATATATATATATATATATATATATATATATATATATATATATATATATATAAATTGGAACCCAAAAAATCATGCAAATACACAATATAATATTACATGGCCCCTTCAGCACTATTTTCCCGTTCTGTGTTAATATTAAATCAGTCAGTCATATTTCTCCAGTTGTGTCTTATTTGTAATCAGTCACCATTGGGAACTGGGACACAGTAAATTGTTTAATAACAGACTTTAGCTCGTTCTCACGCACATGTCATGTCGGAGCGGCGCACGAGTTGCCCCCGCACCAGCACCTTAGCTCTGAGCGCTCAAGGAGTAAGAAAGCATTGATTTCTTTGCTATCAGTCAGAGAAAAGCCGTTTTCTTGCTGAAAACTAAAACTGAATTATTTATCTCCTCATTCAATTTTTATTGCGCTCTCCTGGTGGAAAAATAATGCTTCCTCAATTAGATGGTGTCTCTCCCCCACTATCCCGCTATCTTGCCTCTTTCTGCCGCGCTCTCGCTCTCCAGCTCTCCTCTGGGTGGTTAAATGTGGACGGAGCCTGAGCATCGGAAGTCATGGAGTGTGACAAAGAGCCACACATGGAGAGGAGAATTAGATCATGTAATCTGAACTGCTGGCACTGGTGTAGCTATAACTAACTGTATTACACACTGGCCATCTGTAGCCATTACGTTCTAGTGCTTGACACTGGACTAATGTCTAAACAGAAGAGGAAAAATGGCATTTGGAAGAGCAGGTTTATGGCCATAAACAATTATACAACAGTTAGTTCCAGTCCTCTAATTTGATTGGCAAAGCAGCCATCCAAGTGTGCTAAATGTATATGAGGGATATTTTGGGTTGAATTCAATCGACAGCACCTGGAGCATGTTGATTACCGTAAAAAGATTGCAGAAATAATATTGATCAGTCATTACTTTGTTTAGCATGTTTTTATTTAGAAGAATATGCACCTCAAAACTTTCGCACAATAAGTTATAAGAAAGAATATTAAGAAAGTAGAGTGCCATATTATTTATATAATATTATAATATTTATTAATATTTCTTTTTATATGTTCAGTATTTAATTGTAGTTTAAATATTAGTAAATTTTTATGCGCTTTTGTCATTTTTATTTTATTTCTGTTTTAATTTAAATAATCTTAGAATCTATTATTAATAATAATTAATAATCTATTATTATTTATTATTTTATTTTTTAAAATATTTAATTTATATTTCATATATATATATATATATATATATATATATATATATATATATATATATATATTTTTTATTTATTTATTTATTTTTTTTAAACTAAACTTCTGTGTTTTTTTTTTTCTTGCTAGTTTTTGCTTTTTAAAATAAGCCTACACAGTTTTTAATACTTTTTAATTCAGTTTTAGTTTTATATTTTAATAATCACCTTAAACTTCATAAAAAGTTTTTTTTCTTTGGAACTGGCTGAGGTTTTAAATATTTTATAATACTTCAATTAAAATTTATTTTATCTAAAGTATAAAAATATATATATAATGTTATAATGTTTTAATTTGTTTTATTTATCTACAACAATGCACTGAATCTGAAATATTCCTTATCTACTTTATTTATTCATAGATCTGTCATTTAAAAGCAATATTACCTGTGGCCGACTCACAGCTGCACCGAAATACAGCACTACAGCATGATTGCCAGTGTGATATTGCTTAAACAAAAAGATTTAAATCAGGATGTCAGGTGCCTCTGGGTAGAGGGGGTAGAATAAAAACAGAAAGGCATTGTGGGTGGATGGTGAAGGATACAGAGAGAGAGAGAGAGAGAGAGAGAGAGAGAGAGTGTCTGCTCACCCCCCTAGTTTAGCCAAAGCTTTCCTGGCGTCCTCTGCGTTCAAACATGGCTACAACAACTGATGGGTGATCACAGCCAGAGAGGCCTCTTTGACCACCACATGTGCTTGGGTGATGTGGTCAGGTGTGCATAACAGCACAAAAATGAAGCAGCTTGATGAGAGAGAGAGAGAGAGAGAGAGAGAGAGAGAGAGAGAGAGAGAGAAAGAGAGGGAGAAGGTAGGAATGAAGCAATGGCTGATGGCGACTAAGAAACAGCAGCGGGCTCTCCAGGCAAGAGATGAAATATTTGCAATTCTGCCTGGTCCCTGGGCTGCAGGCCTACACTCCATTTATATGGAAATGAGTTTGTCTTTGCTAAGGTGGGGATAGAGAAAGAGAGTGAGAAAGAGAGAAAGAGAGCGAGGGGAGGGGAGTACGATCAGAGTTGGTCACTGTGCTTTTTCTTCACTTGTCATTTAAGCAAATTTTAGAATCTGACTTTCTAGAACATTCGCAACACATTTAACTTCTGCAATGCAACAGAATATAAACATTATATAGTGGACCAAATTAATAAGGAAATCATTTCACCAGCTTTTTAATAAATATTTTTAATATATCTATGCATTTATTTGAAGTAATTTGACATCTAGATATATCTATATCTATATCTATATATATATATATATATATATATATATATATATATATATATATATTTATTTCTTTATTAAAGTAACAGTTATTACATTTAGATCTAAGATTATGACATTTTAATTTACTTGTTTATTGACAGAATATTACATCTTATGCAGAAATGCTTCATAACATTTATATAAAATGTATTATGATCGCATTCATGTTGAAATTAAAGGATTAGAATATTCAAAAATGAAAATATTATATACTAACTCTAATGACATTCCAAATCTGTATGACTTCAATTTTTCTGCAGAACACAAATTACATTTCGTAGATTTTTCTTTTTACCTTTGACTTCCACAAAAAATAAACAACAACAAAAACAGATTTTTTTTTAAATTGTCTTCTACCTACATGAAAACAAATTTTTCAAAGTCATTTTTGACTGTGTCACACATTATTGGATGGACTATCACTTTAAAAGCACGCCACACGTTACATCTGCCTTAACCGTGGACGTCATGTGGAATCGCCAGCTTTCACGGCACTCTTGATGAACCAACCTGCCCCAGCGTCCCCCACCTCCAGGCCTCACATCAACAGAAGTACTGCTGGAAAATTAGCAGATGTTCAACAGACCCTTCATTCCAGATCAGTCCATTTGCGATGAGCTCCAGAGCCTGGCGAGTCTCGCTGGAGCGTTCATGGCCAGCTGCTCCTCTGTGATGCTCAGGGCTTTGCTAATACCAATGCTAATGCCCACACTCTCTTCATACAATCAAGCTTAGTCATGACACCAGGACCCACAAGACCACAATGGTTCAGTCACAAGACGGTGAAGGTCAGTCACGCTAGGACTGAGGGGGAACACATGATTTAGGAGTCATTAACTATCTTCCAAATCCTAGTGAGCTGCCTCATAGTCTACATAGACAGCTGTCTCCTAAAGAAACATTCTAAACAGAACCCCAGTGACTGATTCAGAATGTTGTAATAAATGAGTAATTTCAAAATATTTAGAATAATAAATGTAATTATATAATATAATAATAATAATAGGAATCATACACAGCTACAAAAGCTTGAAACATATAGCCCCTGTTGCCTTCTTGAGTATCAGTAAATGTGTTCGCCTTATATAATAGATATGTATGCATGCCCAAAATGCCGTCCATGTGAAAAGATGCATCTCAAAATCATACAGTCACTGTTCAAATATGCAGAAAACCAAAGAATGCGCAGGAGCTGGATTATTTTCCTGAAGAACAGTAGCCAGTTGAACTGCTCAGAACCAACGAGGGAGTCATAAACAACTATCACAAAATAGAATGACAATCATGGATCATCCAGGAAACGACACACAGTATTAAGATTCAAGGGTATGCAAACTTTTGAACTGGCTCAAGATATCAAGATATTATTTTGTCTTGTGGAGAATATATAAACATCTGTTTTGTTATAAAGCACTGAAATGAACTGTCTTTCAATTATAATTAACATTATATATATATATATATATATATATATATATATATATATATATATATATATATATATATATACTTTTTAATTTGCAAAACAGACTGCCTTGGTCGTATTTTAAAAGGCGAAGCAGCTCATTGGGTTTGGAAAAAAAAATAAATTCATGCAGTTGAGTTCTGTTGAGTAAACACGACAAAGAAGCCTCGTCGGGGGCTTTAAATGTCCTCAGGGTGGTCTCTGAGTTATTGTCTGTTCATGGAACATGGTTTGTCTTGTGCACTGCCTCATAATCTGTGCCTCAATGCCTCAGTGAAAGGGTGGGAGTGTTTGTTTTTGCTCTACGCAGAAGTCTCGTTTTTTTATGCGAGGACAAGGGTCTTTCTTGTGCTGATCCTGTTTCCACCGCCATGGAGATGGTATTGGTGGAAGTCGCTCTCTCTCGCCCTGATCTCAGACTGGTTTTGAGATTACCTTCACAATGGCTCTTGTTTGGGCTCATCTGTAGAGGCTGGTCTCGGATCAGCGTAGGAGAGATGAGCTTTCCGTGGCCATGGAGACAGATGTGACATTCTGGATTAACAAAGAGTAAACACACACAAGGCATGTGTTGAACAAGAATGAGAAACGAGACCACACAGGAATTCAAAAAGCTTCGATTTTTTTTTTTTCGGTACCACATTCAGTTCTTTTACTGTACTGAAGATGTTTATTTTGACATGTTTAAATAACAAAAACAGCACTTGTATCAGACCCAGATCTAGCATGCTTTGTTTGAGGGTTAGTGTAGGTGGTCCGTGTTCCAAACAGAATATTTATTATAGAATAACACTGAACTATTAAATAAAGAAATGCCAACACAAAGACCTGAAATAAACTGAAATCGGTAGTGTGGGGAATATCCAGCCTAAGCATTTAAAGTAGTGTCTTAATAAAAAATGTAAAACATTATTTGAGGATCAGTTTACTGTTCGGGAAAACCTTATTATAACCGTAAGGTCCAGAAAAAGGTGTGTGTAGGAACAAGAAAACAAGCCATCCATGAAACACATTTTATACGTTTTCACAGTTAATACCTGAGAAGTTCATACAGTTGCATTCATACATTTTGAGGTAATGTTAGGCCTAAATAGAAACATATAAACTGGTTTGGTCAGTAACCCAGCTGAAAAACAAATGCTAAAAGCAGCCTGGTCTTAGCTGGTTTAAGCTGGTTTTAGAGGAGTTTTGGGCACTTCCTAGCTGGCCAGGCTGGTCTTAGCTGATCAGGCCTGGTTAGTTAAACCAGTTAAAACCAGCATGACCAGCTTAAACCAGATAAGACCAACTAATCAGCCTAGGCTGGTTTTACTTTTTTTTTCAGCATGAATGTGTTATGTGCTTATGTGTTTCCAGTTTGAGTGATATTCAGACTTTTAAAGTGCACTAACGTAATTAACTTTTAGAAAATGTACATATTTCAAATTTACAGCCTTTCTCTTCAGGAAAGTACTAATGACTTGTCTTTTATGCATACATTTTTATCCAAAACAAATGCAATTATAATGTCTGCTTCCCCAACAATACCGCAGTGTTATGATAAAAATTTGGATATCATGAACTTGGGCTGTCTGCTGTCTCTTTTTTTTTTTTGCAAACAAAATAGTTTTGCACTTTGCCAGGCTGTGATGTAAATTATAGGATAAAGGCTATTTTAAAACTGTATCCAACCCTTTGATGTCTCGCACCAGCTATTTTAATAGGAAATATGGCAGATCTCTGAAAGATGGCCCGCTTTGTGCCTGACAGGCTGATCGGTCTTGCAGGCTCAGAAAGATTAGGGTTAGGGCCTCGTCAGCCTGTCAGACTCAAAGCGGGGCATCATCTCTCAATGGGCGGAAATATGTCAGCAGAGATTTTTGTTTTAAACAATGTCAGTGGTATTTCAACTCTATGCGGCTCAACTGAGGATTCTGTGGCCTTTTCTAAGGCACACACATGGTTTATTTCTCTCTTCAGAAATCAATGCACTTGTTCATCACGTAATGTTTGGGCTTTGAATATTTTTAATAGATATCTGAGGTCACTTTCCCCCTTATGTGTATCAATTTCAGATAGGACTCGCCGTACGAATGCAATCTTTATTATTGATCAGATGTCGATATTAAACTATCGTGGAAAGGGAGCGCACAGCAACACTGGAGCCCTTGGGGTCCTAAAGCATCTCTGTTTAAAATAAGAACTATTCCTGATTTCAGCCCCAGTATTTGTCATGGAAACGATCAATGTGACACATCAATATCTGTAAGCGTGTTTGTATCTGCGCTGTCCTCCTATTCTGCTGCCCCGGTTCTCCCTGGAAAAGCTGGTTTCTCATTCGTATTCCGGTGGAATCCTCTGGCAGCGAGGCTGCCGCCGCTCTCAGAGCAGGCGTGGTCACATGGGCAAAGGATGAGGGAAGAAGACAAGAAGAGGACTGGGGGAGGGATGGAGAGGGGATGAGATGCTCGAAATGGAAAAGAAACGGACAGGGTCAATAAAAAAAGATGGGTTAGGGGAAACAAAGATGGGAATGCTAGAAAGAAAAGGAATACAATAGGGTCACGCGATTAATCGAAATAAATCCACGCTGGCTTAGTGCCATTATCAAATCACAGAGGCTGCGGTTTAATTAAATAAATATATGCACTGTTTTTTTAAATTGAATTGCAGCACTGTGTTCTTTTATACGTAAGCGGCTTGTGATCCTGGGCTTTCAGCATCTCAGAGCAGGCTGGTTCAAACTCCTTCGTGCGGTTGCTTATAACATGAAATTTGAAAACATGACATATACTTCTAGTGCAGCTGCACAACTTGGCTCAACCGAGGATTCTGTGGCACACACATGGTTTACTGCGCTCTTCAGAAATCAATACACTTGTTCATCACGTAATGTTTGGGCTTTGAATATTTTTAATAGATATCCGAGGTCCGCCAGCCAAGCAACTGCTATCGAGCTGAATGGAAATGCTAACGTTGGCTTTTTCCAGGTATCGGATCCCTCCTTGTTTGGACCTCATGGGCAGTGGGGGCTCCGCACGCTAACCTCAAGCTCAGGCTAGTGCACCATTAAGGCCCGAACGATCACTTGTTCTGTGTTTCTCTCTCTATTTTCCATCTCTTCCCCCTCTCTCCTACTCGCTCTCCCCCTCCCGTCGGCTGTCAGAGAGATGTGTGTGGGCAGCATTGTGATAGGAATAGATGTTCCCCTAAGCGAGACCTGCAAAAGCCATTTGAAATCTGCTTGATGGAGAACAGTAGGTAAGAGAGTGGGCTGCTTGCTTTTCTGCGCTCTCTCCCTCTCTCTCTTTATCTCCCGCTCTCTCTCCCCCCTCTGTCTGTTGTTCCCTCCTGTTCCCCCTCTCCCACCTCTTTTCCTTTCTTTCACTGTCCTCTTTTTCACCCTCTCTCTCCTCCCTGTGTTTTGCCACTTAAAGCGTTCCTCCATCTCAGGTGGCACTTCCCCCTCCGCCACCCCATTCGCTTGCCCTTTCTCTGTCTATCACACACCCTCCCCATCCTCCTCCTTTCTCCTCTGTTTTTCTTTCACTTTCTTTTCTTTTTTATCTGGGCACGCATTCCTTTCCACCCACACTCGACATACTCTCTAAATGATTCCAAGTGTCTGGGCCCCAAGCCTCCTCGAACAGACGTGCATGCACATACACACAATGCTCAAAAGAAAAAAAAAGGGCTCTTGAAGCCCTTTTTTAGTATTAACCCCATTTACAACAATCATTTGCTTCACACCGTCCGTTCAGAACTGATGGTACTGCCCAGAGGAACATTTTATTGCTTAGTGGTTGCTCCTTCGTAGCTCAGGAAACTTAATGGGTCCTTAAATGAAAACCGAGTTAGTATTTGGTGGGTTTTTTTGTTTTTCTTTTGAATAAACATCGGACCCCATTGACATTCATTGTGTGAAAAAAAAAAAAAATTGGTGTTCCACAGATGAAAGACGTTCATGGCGCACTACCCCTTTAACTTAGCTGGAGCACTTGAACACTGATTAAATTCATAACTTCAGTGCAATGGATAAAAACATCTGCAAAACACGTGAGTGTATTATATTTCATGACAGGTTTCTGATTATGTTAGCTATGTTTGAGATCTGGGATTGAGCCTATTTGCCTGTTTCTTCCGAAAAGTAACCAAAAGTATCAACCCACATTCATTTTTTTGTACTTTTGCTTTAGTTGTTTTGTTTTAGTAATAAAATTGTACAGCTCTATTTTATGATACAGCTATAATCTCAGATATATATAGCTATAGATATATTGAGCTATAAACTCAAAGGGGAAAATAACAAAATAAGATAGTTGTTGATATAGGGAATAGAGCTATAGCATTATGTTTTTTTATCCTTTATTGGCATCTAAAAGTCTAAAACAAAAACACCCAAAAAGTGCTATGAAATGAAGAAATTCCTGAGCTGAAATTGTACTGGATGCAAAATAAATAAGCACATATGATACATAACTGAGATCTCAATGTTTTCAAATTTTTCTGCAGACATTTGTAATTGTTTGGGTCTTTTTCTCGGAACAATGTCTGAACCAGGAGACTTAAGCAAGTGTACATTTGCTATCCAAGGAAAAATACATATATTTTTAAATGGATGAGGACATAGAACCCTGAGGACAACGATCGAAAGGATGTTTTTTAAGAACACTCAACTCTCAGACACCCTCGACAGCGCCGTCTCCATTTAATGAGGTCACTACAGGTCATAGCAACTTACGGCTACATTTTAGCTATGATGTTTTGGGCCATTTTATTGATAGTGAGAGTGGAGTTATAAAAGGAAACATCGGGGTGAAGAAGGATGGAACGAGACAGGCGATACAAACCCACATAGGCTGATGAAATGAAATTCAGTGGCTATGTCTGGAAATTGTATACTTATTGCACATGGCACAATATACACTGTATACTGACTAGTGTTATATTAAGACGATGTCTGTGGTATGCAATGGTAAACATTTAAAACAATAACACGCTGCATGAGTTCATGTTTAATTGAGCAAGGCCTTGCAATTATTGTCCACTAAATAAAAACCATTGTTAGCCTTGTTTAATATTAAAATGTATTTAAATCAAATTGTAGTTCAAAACGGGTAGCATGTTTTCCGCTGATGTCTTCTTTTACTCTCATGTTGAGTTTGTGCTGTTTTTTGTATTTCCTTGCTGTTGCATCATTGTTCTTTCATATGCTTTCTCACACAGTTCTTTCGTTTCCTTTCATTTTTTTCCCTGTTTTTCATCAATAATTGAGATTTTGAAGTTGCCGTGAATAATGCAAAACACACTGCTAACCATACAGTACATGCTCTGAGTCTATAATTTAAGCTGCGAAGGTCTTTGTTATGAACTATTAAGAGGACACTCAGTACCACCCTGTTTTGCGTAAACAAAAATGCTCCTTCAAACCCTCGCCTTTATTTTCTTTCCCCTTTCTACTTGTGTTTTCTTGTCCCCTTTCACGCGAAATTCAATTTTCGCTCCCTCTGTCTGTCACCGAGATTACATGCGTTTGTGACAGAGTCCTTTTGGTTGAAAGAAACAACACAGAAACTGGGATAAGCACCAGTGCCTGACAGGGGATTTTGCTCACGATCCCTTTGCTCCACAATGAAGCCCACAATCACACAAAGTAATCCCATCTCCTTAAGAGTCAAAGCATTCTGAACGTTTTGTGCATTGCGGCAACGTTTTCTTCATTTGAGAAAACCTTGTATTCCTTGACACTCGCTCGGGTTTTTTGTTACGAGTCAAAGGCTGATATATATATTTTCCCAGCCTAAAACCTAACAAGGTATTTTGAGCCTGCAAGGTGCCGTAATTAAGCTCATTTGTTGTACATCAGTTTGCCTTTCTATAAACGTCCTCCGGTAATGGATATTGGCACTACGCTGGTTTGTGAAGTAACATGACTAAAATAAGCTATTGAATTTCATGGTTGTGATTAGACATCAACAGTCAGCGCAAAATGATCATGTTTCAATGACACAATCAAAGTGCTGTTTGGAAGTCTCTCCGCGTTTGATGTCGGCATCTTTAGAGTTTTTTTTTTTTTTTTTTTTTTTTGAGATGTCAGCCGTAATCTCAACCCTATAAACTGGGACTTGTTTCCCAAAAGCTTTGTAAGACTGCAGAAATGATTGGCACCAGTGATCTGTGGGATTACAATGGTTTTGGGAAATGCAGCACTGAATGAATTTATTTCAAAACCCATAGATTATAGTATACTCGTTATCAGTATTATTTTGGCTTTACGCCTGCTTTTATTGAACTTAACTGAAAATGCTTAAAGGGTTATGTTGGGTCTGGATGCCCCTTTAATGTTCTTTCCCGCCGAAGTCACTCTTGTTAAAATAAAGACACGACAATTTGTTTCTAATTTTCAAAGAGCTCGCAAGAGACGTCTTTAGTTGCAAGCGAGAGCAAAACCGTCCAGTCTGCCTTGGTTTGCATCTGAAAGCCCCACCAGGAAACCTTCTTTTTATTGTGAAAAGATAAGAAAACACACCATGTCACAAAGTGGAGCATCATATCATCATAGCGTCACTCGTCCAAGGTTGAGTTCTGAGTTTAAGACTGTCTTCCCAAAACTTGCTAGAAAGCGGCCTTGGTGCGCGATAAGCAGGAACAGTGTCCAAGATATGAGAGAACAAGCAATCCTTGAAGATATGCACACACATCTGCTCTGGAAATTTCCATCAGGCAGTCACTTAATGTCAACATTAAATCATAGAAAATCATATTTCATCTAACAGGTTACTCCACCCCAAAGTGTGTCATTAATCACTTTACCCCCACGTCGTTTCAAACCTGTAAAAGCTTTGATCCTCTTCAGAACACAATTTAAGATATTTTAGTAAACCAAAAACAAGGATGCCGCTGTATTCGTCCAAATCCAAAAGTAACTATGCGTAAAAAACATATCCTTGTCTTGCGGCTGACACAGAAGAGTGTACGCAGTTTGCGTCCATATTCTCCAAGATGGCGATGTGGTAACATTATGGTGGCAAATTGTTGAATAAAGTCATTATTTTTGTTTTCTTTCCATACAAAAAGTATTCTTGTAGCTTCATAACATTATGGTTGAACCATTACCTGATGGCAAATGGACTATTCTGACGATGTTTTTCATACTTTCTTGCAATTTGACAGTGTTTATTACTTGGCAGTCACTGGGACAGTCACAAGCTTCCCGTTTTTCACCCAAGATATCTTAAATAGTTTTTTACTATTTGGAAAGACATGGGAATAAGTTAGAAGAATTATTTTGCCAAAGTTTCACATTCTGTATGGATTAATTAAAACTTGGATACAAATATGACATAGCTCTAAATGTAAATTATATTTCATGACAATCAAGATTTGATCATTCTCAGTGGCCCACTTCTGATAACATCTTTAGTCAGAAAGTCAGAAATCAGGTCAAAATCACGTTATTTTCTGTATAGATCTTAAGTACAGTTATGCTATCAGTGTGGAAACACTGCAAGTAACGCAGGCAATTATGCACTGCTTACATTGTGGTGTGGAAAAGCTCCCCCCAGATCTTCATGAAAGCAACTAAACATAGCTAACATAATCAAAAACCTGACACAAAACAGGCAAAAAGGAGAACAAAAAGTTTGGGGTTTGACTAACAACAGCAAAACTTTTAAAACAATAATTCCTCTCCTTTGTTTTTCTTTTCACTTCACTCTTTCCCGCACCTCAGCCGCAGTGTTTAAGTTCCCGTCATGTAAGAATTCACCACAACCCTCCCTGGAGGATGAGTCTGTTTACGCTTCACACCAAAGGCGCTTTTGAACCACCCCGATGACTCTCTGAACATCAGTAGATGTATGTACACAGAACTCAGTGCTGACTTATCAGTATGTTGTGTTTGTTTGGTAAATAAAGCAGTTCTGTGGCAGGATCCTTCTAAGCCAGTACTCATTTCTTTTTGCATTGGGTATGTCTGGGACTATGCTCAAGAGCAGCGCTTTTTTATATGGGACACCAAGTAGCGACCCAAACTTAAATTTCTTTAGCAAACAGAAGTAAAAAATTTCCTTAAAGTCAACAATAAAATGTATCAACACTTTGCTGATTTTCGCTGTTTATAAGCTTGTTAATTTTAGTGAATCAAAATGATGAAACATGTGCACTCAGCATTTCTACTTTGCTTTAATGAGATATTCTCAATTATTTGTCTGAAAAAGACTTGACAGTTTCAGGGCTTTGTGAAAACTATAGCTCATACTTCTGTATTTTTGTGTTCCTCATAGTCCTATTAAGCCCAGTGCATTATGGGTGTTGAAGTTTTTCTGGGAACACCACAGCCCTTTTTCTTTGTATTCTTTAGTCATGTAGCATTGATTTCCAAAAATAAATTAGCCTTTCTACTGCTGCCAATTTTACTGAAAGTCCATCTTGCCTGTAGTGAATTACCACTTAAATCAAATAACCTCCCTTAGCTGAACTTAGCTTTAAATAAACAAAAAAAAAATGCATTTAGGAATACAAGTCCCATCCCTAATTCTCTTATTATGTGACAATTTTCCCCCATGTTGGCATCTACCGAAATTGATCTACTTTATACTGTAGTGGTTTGATTAGATGCAAAATCTTTGACAACAACAAGTTACAAAAAGCATTTTCTTCTCCCTTTCAGAGATTAGCACGGCAGTACACAAAATATTTTCTTGGGTCTTGTTGGAGATTGCACTCTGATGATGGAAAAGATTTGGTGGCGAAAAAGAAAACGTCTTCTAATGAGCTAACAGCAACAAAACGCGCGATTGTGTTTTCCTTCCTTTCTGCGACTCCTCTCGCATTTCCGAACAAAAATAAATCCTTGTTAGAGGAGTTTGTCTAGCAGAATACACAAGCAAAATCCTCCAATCAGCCCACAGTGTTTTGAAAAACAAACAGAGGAGACATGCTGAACTCCTAAAAGGTGCAGATTTTGTCACGCATAAGTCAGGGGTCGAGTTTGAAAAGGCTTCGGTTCACGGTTGACCGGTCTTCTGTGGCTGACTGCCCGCTGTTAAAAACACACTAAAATTTCACAAAGAAGAGGTCTGAGAAGTGGGCAAACAGATGACTGCTCTTTCAAAAAGGTTGAAGGGGGCATTTCGCTGAAGCTGTGCTCCAGGAACCAGCTTGAAGGTCAAACCGAATTGGCCATGTGCCGGCTGCTAATGCCTGTGGTGTGTGGTCAGCAGTATTGCACCCATTCACAGTCTTAACACAAAGGGAATTGCCTCAGCTTCCTGTGCTGGGGACAGTACCCGTTTTCTGCTCATCTGCCTTTTTTTTTCTTCACAGGTTAAGGGTGCATTGTTCTGGCGGCCTTTCTCAGCCTCTGTGGGTTGATGTGTCAGCGGATGAAGCGCTCTGGTCTTGACTGCAAAGGTCAAAATCTAACAGGAGGAAATGGCCTTCATCTACATGTGCACGGCTTTGTTCTAAAATTAGCACTCAGAACTGGATACTACGACGCTTATCTTTACTATATCAGACATGTAAATTCGCGTCAGTGCCACGTCACGGCTGTCCTTTGGCTCGCCGGTAACGGCCATTTACATACGGCGTGTCCCGCTTATTTGCCTGTGGGCTGTTTTAGCTTCTCGGCGTGTCGTCACGGCGTGCCATCTTTTTTATTCCCTTTTTGAACAGACACTTTTAATGCGATGGCTTTCCTCCCAGGCCTGGCATGCCTGCAGCTCCCTCCTATATCGCCACTGGCCAGATTCCCAGCCTGTGTACTCTGGCAGAGTGGCCCTGAAGCGTCAGCCGCTTCCTTGCAAAAGTAGCAGCCAAAACCGTTAGTCACCAGCCCCGCAGTGACACAGTGATGGCTGAAAGGGCCTGGGGCCAGGCCTGAAGAGGTGGCTGCTCGACTGTATGTGTGTGGCTGATTTCCGGAGGAGGGAGCTTGGCACGCCGAATACCTATATCAACATTTTTCAGAAGCTGGGATGTGAACAATGAGGGGTTTTCATCACTGGCTTCTCCTGTAAAGGCTGATGAGGTGACAATGAGTCACTCGGCGGTGCCCCGGACGAGTCTAAGCTTCCAACGCCCAACTCGGTCGTTGCTTTGAAACCCAACACGCATATGATGCGGGCGCTTTGTAACTGCATATCCGCTGCAATGCGTTTTGACACAGCGAATCTGAGAAGAAAGAAAAACAAAAAGATGCAGCGGGGCAACGCGTAATGCAACAAAGTTGTGTCAACGAAGCCAAAGGAACAGCGTCGAATGGAGGCGCTGGGCGGGTTTGTTATGACACCAAACAAGGGGCCCTCTGGAAAAACAGATAAAAAGTAGAAACCAGAGACGAGGAAGCGCACAAACGAAGAATAAATAAAATCCAGCTGCTAGAATAATATCCACCTATAAATTCTCAGCGCTGTCTTGCTAACTAATTTATGTTAGCAATAATGCAGAACTGGCATGAACGGTTGGTCTGAAATAGGTCGCTTTTCAAATATACAATGGTTCATTGGCGAGCAAATTCATCTAGTATTATCTAGCTCGATGTAGCTTTTATGTAAAGTACGAAATGTTTTAGTAGTTTAATATTTGAAACAATGGGTCTCGTTCCCCAAACCCCAAAATTTGTGAATGAAATCTGTGTAATAACTTTCATATCAAATGTATTTAATCATACAATGTATTTATTGAGAATTTATTAAAATGTATGCAAAAATGGCATGCCTTTATATGTGTTGTGAAAATATTTTATATGCACATATTTAAACTTTATAAACTTTATAAGAAAAGTTTCTTCCACACTCAAGAAGTCAAGCATTTTTAAAGATTAACATAATTTAGTTAATAGTAAAATTCCATCATATTGAATTGATTAATCCTTATGTATTTTTAAATGAAAAATATCACAATCCTTAATAATTCAATTAAAATACATAAGGATTATTCAATTCAGTTTGATGGAATTTTACTATTAATTAATTTGCGCTTTTTTTGTGCATAAAAAGGTAAACGCATACTGCTAGTAAGAGGTATGTAATCTTGGTCTGTATAAAAGTTTGTGTAAGACCCAGTGTTTTTAAGGTAATTACAAAACCAAACACTCCGACTTGAGCCCTTATTTTTATTGCGTATTTACGATTTCACACTGCTGTCAGATATCCAAATGCGGGTAAATTAGTGGGACAGTGTATAATGACTTTCATGAGGGTTTGTTTAAGGTCAGGACCCTTGTGTGTGTTGACACAGCTGCCGTGGAGGCGCTGCGGAAGAAAGACGCAAGGAAGTTTATGTAAAGCCAGCCGGAGACCAGGGTCAGGGCCAATCATGGCATGCATGTGTTTGCGCATTAAATGCGAATTCTGCCATTTTAGCTCCTTCACGACAGACATATTGGCCTCATGGATTTGGCATTTCCGTTGCATTAGCAAAGTAAGGTGAATGAGGTTATGTTTTTGTTAGGTGTGCCAGACCACTTGATGGGGGTAGGGCGGTTGCTACCTGCATTTCAAGGCTCCTTTGTCCAGATTCATCTCTCAACGTGGCCCTGAGTGCAGTCACTGGAGCGGCGCCTGCCTGTAGCTTCACAAACCAAAGAAGGGAAGCTAAGATTGCGTGCTCATCAGTTCTTGAGCTCAACCACTAGTGACCTTTGTCCCTCACAGACTTCCCGTAGGTGTGCGTATTAGAATATCTAGTCTCTGACATGCAAAATAACCACAAAGTGGATCATGCATTAGCTGCGAATTTTCTGTGCTGACTCTTTGGCTGTAAACCAAATTGTTGCAGAGGCGCTTTGTTTCACTTTGTCTTACTGTTTAAAAAGTAGAAATCTGTATCTTATGGCAGTGATTTCACTCCTGTTGCTGAGCATCTGATTATGCAACTTTTCCTACACAGGTAGCCATCCGGACTCCATCATATCAATCTTAACAGCAGGCCATCCGGCGATCTCTTCAGATATATCATGAATCTACGTGACATGCTGTAATTATCTTTTACTTTTAAACCGTATGATGCTCGACTGCTCAGTCGCCTTCTCCGCCCCACCCATGGAGCTGGATTAGCATCTAGATGTCACAACATGATGGGTCTCACCTACGTGAAGTGGTCCATGAAGACACAAGCTGATGTAGTCCTGTATATACTGATCACTTTGGCTCGATTGACATTTCCATGCCTTTGTCTGTAACTGTCTATGATGAAACGGATGGGAAATTTCTAGACTTGGCAGCGATGACATTTGGATGAATGGAACCGTCTGGAACCAGGTGACTGGGAATATTCAATCGTTTCATGGCGCTGCTCTTTTTAGCGCTGTCCACTGCAACTAAAGCAAAATTCAGTTTTGAAATGACAAGACAGTATTAATAATAAATATTTGTCTTTTGGTATTCTGCAGTAAGTGCGTCTTATTGGTACTGAGACGCTCAAATCCCCACTGCCTTTTCAGTGTCGGTTGAACTTGCTTTGAACCTCTACCCTCTTATGGAAAAAAGCAATATCATGTTTATCTGTGTAATCTCGGTGTTCACACTTTTGCGTATGTGTGAGTCCAACACACTCCCAGCGTTTTCACCTTTCGTTAACTTCACTGTACGACCTTGTTTGGAGATACTGCTGTGTCATGTGACCACCGATGGACGGCGAAGAGAAATGGGAGATACCCGGTGTCAGATGTGAACTAAATGTTAAACATTATATATCATTAAATCAATGATTTGCGTCAATTCTGTTTATTCCTTGGTCCTTACTCTTGACAGGGACAAAAACTAGGCGGTCAAGTAAAGAACTACAACTACTGTTGTAGTTCAACAATGCCGACTGTTCGTCTTCCTAAAGAAAAGAAAGAAAACTTTCAGAAGACTCCATAAAGCGAATTTATGAAGATTAAGCAATAGGACATACAGTGAATGCCATTTAAAGCCTTGTTTCATCAGCGTTAAAATCAGTATGGCGTCTAACCCCAGATTAAGATCTTTTTACTCCGACTTTTTTAAAGAACATCCTGGAAACTCTTGTACATAATTAAAACAAACGAGGACTGTTCCTATGTGGAACGTTCTTCAAAACCCTCCTTTTTTTGCTCCACAGAATAAACCCGTTTTGCAGCAACTCGATCACGGTGAGCAAAATGCAAAATGGCGTCCCTTTTGAACCAACCATCCCTTTAAATGTCTTAAGTATTTGTTTGCTGTATCTCAATTGTGTAATTATTCCCTCCGAGACGTTATTTTACGCATATACCGCGTGTTGCATTCATATAACTGTCATCTGAAGAAGGATTTTGGGGATTTTTCTCTGTTTACCTCGAGCCGCCTTAGTGTAGCGTTCCTTTGTTGTCGGACCTTGAAAGGGAATATAAACGGTTGCATTTGAGGATTAGAGACAGGGATTTGTTTGGAACAGCGGCGTGAGATAGATGGCAGTGCTGTGTTCCGTTTGCCGCGCGTCGGCTGTGCACTCGCCGTGAGGTGATGCTTCCCCTTATGACGCACTAACCGGCGCGCTGACGCGCTCTCTGAGATTACAGTCGCTGAGGTAAATGGAGGAAAGAACACCAGGCGCTGTCAACAACAGCGAGCGCGTGGGCGTGGATGGCGAGATACACACACACCCGGGACCAGCGCGGTTTAGGAACGCCACGAAGGGATGCATAACAATAAATCCGTCTTTTGATAACTTTGCTTTTCTCTCTACCTTCCAGCCGAAAGTGAGTCACCGCCAGAGATGTGTAAATGTCAAGGGAATTAGCCGCCGCTGCCTTATTTACCGGCACCCACGGACGAACCGCTGACAATAGCTGCGATAGGACAGGTTAAAGAACTTTACAGAGAAAATAATAAAATAAAAAAAATACCTCCCCACTCCTTCTCCTCCTGGAGGATGTTTCTCGCGACTCTCATTGTAAACACGTAGCATACCTGGAACTTCATTATGTAGACTGCCACAATAGACATCCTTCTCGCACGCGTGCTTCTATCATTGCTTTCAGTTGCATTAAGCAATGTCACCGTGACGAATCACTTATGTAATCAGTACTTTTAACAATAGTGACAATATGCATTAGGCTACTCGAAATGCAATGTAGTCCGGTTTAAATCTGCATTTAAACATAAAGCTGAGTAAATTGTTGAACTAATGATTAAAAACCTTGTTGGATTTTTTTTTTATGATTAGTTGTTATATTAAACAATGAATATGTCATATTTTAACCGTTTTAAACTCATCTGGCTAAATGTCATTAAATGGGCTAAAATAGGAAAAATGCAACTACATTGGCAATTTTTATTTAGCCTACTTTGTTATTTTAATAAAAAATACAAAAACGTTTTATATTTAACTTTTTAATATTTAAATGTTAATATGCACCTGTGCTACTCAACTGTTTTAAACTGACTAAATGTTAAATTAAAGCCTAAAAAAGGAGAAGGAAAAGAAAAATGCAACTGGACATTTAAAACAATTTTTTTAAAAAAAAATTAAAATATTATACAAATAGTTACAAATATTATATTATGTTGAAATTTCATCTGTATTAAGAATAATTAATCCGATTAGATTTGCTTCTGAACAGCTTGTTTTAATTTAAGGCTGTTTAAATATTTATTCCTGGAAATCAAGACAAAAATGCTCTATCAATAAATCTTTGTGGGTTCATATACGTTCAAGTGCATAGATGTTATCTTGTCAACATGTTTACTGCTACCAAAAACAAGCCTGACAGGATTTTTTTCATGGTTTGAGCCCAGCCGTGTGCAAGCATGTGATGTGGAGGCGGAGGGGGCGTTTAGGGAAGATGATCAGGGGGTTGTGGAGAGTGTGAGTTCGGATCAGACACAGCTTTTTTACAGTCTGATATTCAAACCCTTTGTCCTAATGTAGCTCTGTGAAAATTGACTCAGACTGAGGGCTGTGTAGGCAACTTCCTGGCCTGAACTCCACTCAATACGCCCACACAGCCAGCCGGCTCTTTTTAGATACTCAACATTAGGTCTGGCCAAGACTCATCGCAGAGTGTGGACTGGAGGAGACGGAGGTAGGCTGGAAGTGTTTGCGAATAACTTTCGTGGCCCCGACTGAGTGCTTTGCAGACCTACCAGCGTAGTGCAAGACGCCACGAAGAGCTGATGTACAAGTAGATCAAATGCCATTGACTTGTAGTTTTCAATTGGCTCAACATAAACATGATACAATGGTGCAAAACTAATCGTGAGGTTACATTATCTGACAACTGTCATCATTTACTCGCCATCTTCCAAACCAATAAAGTTTCAGTGGGAGCCGGGATTGTTTTGGGTCGCACTGACTTTTACTGCAGTTCTTTTACATTTTGGACACCATTGACTTTCAGTAGTGTCTAAAGATGTTTCGGGCTTTCGCTGTACGGACTGTTAAAAACATCTTTTGGAGAGGCCCATCCCATTCATCAGCTGACAATATCATAATATCATATTGTAACCAGATACTACCCACTCACTGAGCTTGTTTTCTCTAAAAAAACGTTCTGCATTTATTATTGAATTTAAAAAGACAGTGTGTACCAGTGATTACTTCATCCATGACTGTTCAAAAGAATTTCTTGATAATCTGTAGTCTTTTTGTGTGCTAATGAATGGTTATGACATCAAGGGCGTTAGGTGCTGTTTACTTATGGCGGTTATGATGAAGATGTCACAATGTTCCAAGTGTACAACATTGGGTCAATGACGGGCAAGGCTGCGTAGTGTGCATTCAGATCAACTCATTGTGCAAGGGCACCTAAGTAGTGATTGTTTTTGTACTCCTTTTTCTGTCTGCTAAGACAGCCGGTCTGGTAAAGAGCCCAATTCAGCATGGCTGATGAAGCACAGCACTTCCTCAAAGACAAGATGATGCCCACTTCTGTATCAAAAAGAGCATCTCGGTCCTCTAATCAAGAGGACTTCTGATAGTCCTTGTTCTGAGGGGCTCCGATGAAAAGATTCATTGAATTAAGGTGTTTTTATAATGGAACAGATGCATGTGGATATGCTCATGAATAGAGAAGCTCAGACAGTCACCATGTTAGTTTAAATTACTAATGTGAAATCTGCACAAACACGATTGCTTTTAGCATAATTGATATTTACAGTGGCTATTTCTGTGTATAACGTGTGATCATAGTCTTGTTTAATAGAATAAAATGGATTTGAAATAATTAGAAGCCCTAGTACAAAGTAATATATTAAAAATGCATTTATTTCATACTAAGTAGTTTAAAACTATTAACCTATTTGCAGACATATCGCTCAAGACATACTGATATATAATTATAAATTATAAAATTATATCAATTCAACTTTATTCAGAGTACTACCTGTACACAATGCACATTTCTTAATGTTAAGCCTAAAATGTGTTTTAATGTCACTACTGATGAGGACTGTATAGTGTTTGAGTGATATGCGAGCTGAAGTACACTTGTAACACAATACAAGTGCAATTAAAGTGAACATTTAGCATACTTTGAGTATATGAGTTTAGTATGCTAACAGTACAATTGTACTATTTTTATTGACTACATAAATATGTAAACGTATGTGCATACTTAGCATTAAATAAACACATTTCAAATACATTTTAGTATATTTATTTTTCACTTGGGAGATTTAAATCTATGCTCAACACTGACTATACTGAGTAGTTTGAATAGATGGCTAGAACCAAAAAAAAAAAAATACATGGTGAAAATTTGGCTATTTAAAATAAATATTAGGGTTAAATGGAAAAAACACATTTTGCAGTTGTGTGTGTGTGTTTAACTGATACTGCATGACTAAGCTTTAAGCTTAAAGCACATGCAGTAGTAATGTCTATGATGTATTGTCTCCGTGGGCTCTTTTTGGCACAGGTTTCATGTTTGTGCGGGCTGTAGTTTTTAGTCTGGTTATGAAAGCCGGTAAAGACAAAGACACGCTTTGAGCCAAGCCATTTGGAAATTACCCCTCTACCTTCATCCGCCGGCCTAAAATCCCATCCAGAACGTAGTCAACCCCCACACAGATCTGTGACTGCAGATGCTTGAGAGAAAAGAAGCAGCGTTGAAACAAAAGGGCTGTATAAACCTTAACAAAAAATGCCTAAACCTGTATATATCGTACAAATTAATAATTATATAGGCTATTATACATGTTTAGACTGCTACACCGACAGATAGAGCGAGAGAGATTGGCGGGCATATGTAGATAGATAGATAGATAGATAGATAGATAGATAGATAGATAGATAGATAGATAGATGAATCACTGCATGGAACATATCATGCAATGGACGTTTTATAAAAAGCAACACAATGTTCCGATGCCGGAGCTTAAATTAAACTGGCCGAACAAAAGCATGAATAAGCGCGATCGCACACAGCGTTTTCAGAGAGGGATCCCTTTTCTTTTCTCGTGCCGGCTGCTTCTCCGCCGTTGCTAGGCGACGGCACTCGCGGCCCTCCGCGAGCTCGAGGTGCTTGACACCGACGCGAGGGCCCGTCTGGCTCCTCAGCTGTCATTTGAAATGTAAAGCAAATGAAAATAGACACACAGGCATTCTCAATTAGCACAGCAAGGACGACCGAAGACATCTTGTGTTCTTTTTTTTTTTTTTTACCCTGTCCTTTTTGTGAAAAGGCGTTAGTCATGAAAGGGCTGTTGTTTTTCCTAAAAGGTGATGAAAGCGCCACTTGCTTCGGCGACTACAAAGGGCTTTTTATTGGGGTTTATTTGATAATGTAATGAGAAGTCTCGTGCTTTTATGTGTCATTCTCTCTCCGCGTCATTATTAAAAACACCTTTTGCAATATTCATACATAGCTTATAAATGCTTGTGTTTAGTATAAAGGAACCCGAGGATAGTCGTCACATTGCATCGTAGAGATATAGTGTGAACTCGATTCAAACACCTAAGCGATCTAATTTCTAAATTGCATTATTGTCATCTGTATTTCTGTTTTGACAGTCAATATTTGTATAAAAACATATTTTAAAGACTTAATAGCAGGGGTTATGCTGCCGCACCGCATGGGGTAGGTTGTCACATTGAAACCCACCATTAGGCTAAATTAAAATGTCAAATCATTGTATATTACTATACTGAAAGTATAATATATATTTAATACATTTAAGACATAAAAACATTTAAAGACAAAGCAGTTTCGGGTTACATTTTGCCCTTTATATCTAACCCCAAAGTCTTCAGGAAATATGTGAAGGGAAATTTTTTTTGCTACTTTTAGTTAAAACTGTATTAAAAGTAAAAGTTTGAAGCTGAGATGCAAATCCAATTTTACAAAAAGCATTTTTAATTGAAGTTTCATTCAAAAACATAGTTACTGAGACCTTTGTGACGACATCTCCATGGCACACACAGCCCTTCTATATACAATGAATTGCTATAATTCAAAACAGCATAAACGCCTACAGCACATATCTTCTCAACAACATGTATTTTTTAAATAATTTGGTACAATAACTGGGTGTGACATTGTCAAAAAAAAAAAAAAAAAAAAAGTGACAGTAAAAACACAAAGGATGCATACATACATACATACAGGCGCGATATCCTGAAAGTTCACCAAAAAATAAAAACCCCAAGGCCGCCCAAGATGTAGATGAGTTTGTTTCTTCATTGAATTTGGAGAAGTTCAGTATTGCATCATTTGCTCACCAGTGAATGAATGGGTGCCGTCATAATGAGAGTCCAAACGCTTGATAAAAACATTACAGTAATCCACAAATAATCGGCTCAACTTCATTCCATCAGTTAAAGCTCCATGTTTCCAAACAAATTCAGAATTTTAAAGCAATTAAACTATAAATAGTCATTTCTGGCTAGTCCACAGTCTATAATATAACACTTCCTGTAGTAAAATTTTTAGGTGAAATATTCCTTTAATGCATCTTTTATGCATTCGATTAAAACATCTCTCTCAGACACTCACTATAAGTACGAAATAAAACACAAATGCTAACTAACACAAGCGCTAGCCTGCTAACACACACTAAATCCTGTTCAAACAATCTTGCCACTCTAGAAAGGCCATATTTTATGAGGTCAGGGTCAAAGCCCCAAAAGACATGTCATTTCCCCTTTTTCCAGATACAGACGAGTGAGGAATCAGGAGAGGAGCTGGTTTCAATCGCCGGGGACGGCAGGGAGTTGACTTCCTCTGAAGTTTAAACGTAAAGGTGATTTAAACCAAACAACTAAACAAGGGAAGCTGCACATTCTTTCCTCTGTGCTAATAGCTCTTCAGAGAATCCAATCTCCCCTTTTGGCCTCCTACTACTTTGCTAATTTCTTACATGCGTTTACCTGCAATAATCTTTATATGACACTGTCAATATTTCTTACTGTTTTATGTTAACGAAGCCTTTGTAACTGCATCTGATTTCCTATTTTTTAAGGAAGCGCAACACATTTCTTTAATTGAATGGTGAAGTTGACTAGTGGCAACAAAACAAAACAGAATCATAAAAATTCTTCCATTTTGTACTTTATTGCTGATGCATATTGCACATATTATAGTTTACATTTATATTACATGCATTATCGAAGTTAATTAGGACTTGAAGATCTTTACGTTTCATTTTATAATTGATTAAATTGTCTCTGAAATATGGTAAAATTCTGGAGAAGCGTTCACACATTTGTAACAAAGCTGCAATTTAGTATATATAAAATATATTAACTTCAAAGAAAGAAAAAAAAAAAAACATGCGCCTTAGCATCAACTTTAAAGTACTTTAAAGCTTGACAAATATTATTAAAACTTGTAAAGTGTAAATTGTAAACATAATTACAGTGCATTAAAAAAGTCTTAAAAGTGAAGAAACAGTCATAAAAGCGTGTCTATTTAAGTCATTGATATTCTAGTACCTGCAAGTACGGTTTATATTAGGGATGCATCGAAATTACATTTTTTGGCCGAAACCGAACATTCTGGATGTAATTGCCTGAAAACCAAAAATGCTTTGTAATGTAAAATAAATATATGTAATTACACTCCAAGTGCAAATTTATAAGTATTAAGCACGCTTATTTTCCACAAGGTCTATCCTTTAAAGTACCAATAACTGAGAACGTCAAGCAAGTTTTGGAGTGCACATAATCAAATCATTATTTAATGATTTCGTGCATTCATTGCAGAAAGCCACGTGTTATCATGTCCAGTCTCTCAGGCTGTTGGATTGTGTCCAGGAGTTAATAACAGACAGGATATCTCATAAGAAATGGGAAACAGGCCCTCTTGAGCAAAACCAGGGGCTGCAGTAAACTAGACTGCAGGAGAGTGGCTCGTAAACATGAGGGATGGATTATGCTAAGGGCCGGAGCGGACCAGAGGGTCAGAGGTTTGTGCAAGAGATAGTATGGAGTGTGAAGATTGATTGCTGTATTTAGCTTCAGTCATTTATCAGTCGAGTCCTTTATAGTTATCAGATGCAGTTGGAAGGCACTAGCACAGGGCATCAAATTATAAAGACTGGAGGTAAAAGGCTGTCACAGTTTGTGTGTGCGTCCGCATTTGAGGAGTGCAGATTTGGCCAGCTTCACCCCCTGCGGTGCGGCCAAGTCCCTATCTCACCCCCGCAGATGCCAAAGCGACAACCCGCCTCCACGTCTGCGTCTTCAAGGGCTGCACCACCTCCTCAATCCTCCTCTACCTAACACCTCGTCACATTCCCTACTCTTCTTCCTCCTGGTCAACTGAGTTCAGGCGGCTGCTTTCAAACGTTCACATGCGCATGAGTGCGCACGCTCTGTAAATAGCACCCGCTATTCTTGGTTGAGTTAAAATTAAGGTCCCAGATATTGCAGTATTGTTGTTGTTGTATTTCCTGTTTTTTGGGAGTGACATATCATAGAGATGGTTTATTTGAAAAGCTATTAACTAATATCAGCCAGGACCCATTTCTAGTTATTTCTAAGCAAAGCAAATTCTTATTATAAAGTTGGACACACCCTTAAGTGCAGGATGAGTCATCAATGTTTTTTTCTCTTTTAACAGTGTTTTTCAACTTTTGGAAGTGTATTAGCATATAGATGGCATCAAAGCTAAGTAATAAGCTGTCTGGCAAGAAAATATATAGCTCTTTTAATTGAATTAGTTAGCTAATGTATTAATAATTGTGCAGTGAAAAAAGTTACAGTTATTGTTTAGTTAGCTTCAAAGCTAAAAGATGCACTAAGAACACTACAAAAATAGTTTTCAGTATTTTTATCTTACAAAAACATCAGCTGAGAAAAGTGTACTTTTTTAAATTTTACTTATTTTTCTTAACCTATTGGCAGATACACATTTATGTGTGCAAAACAAGACAAGAATACTAAGAAATAACTTTAATAAGCCTTATAACAGGATAAGTATTATGTGTTAATAATCATGTAGGCTATAGTGAAAAAAATCCAATTATGTGATTTAATTTTCCGTTTTCTGTTTGTTTCTCTGAAAACAAACATTTTTGTATATTTTTTACATTGATTATATTCGTTCTATTCCTTGTAATTTGTCACTTTGTTCATTTATTACTGTTTACTTGAAGTAATTAGAACCTAAATTGATAATGAAATGAATTTAAAAATATTTAAAGCAAACACTTTTTATTTCATATTTATATTACTATCCAGCTATTCTAAACAAAGCGGTATGTTCAATAACAGTTCGTGACAACCCTCCTGCCGCGTTCCCCTCGAATGTTGAAAGAAGGTTGCGCCGAGGTTAAACAAGCAGTGAAATCCAAAGAAAGGCAGGGGTGTATAACCAGCGAACAAACAGTTAGTATTTTGCCTGGCTGCCCTATGATTTTAAAAGCACATCTCCGACATTAAGAGAATGTTTGTTTGTTGAGGGAGAGGCTCGGCTTGGTGTCTTTCCATCGGTTTTGAGAGAGAAAGACAGTGAGTGAAAATGCCTCTGGGATATCCAAGTTCCTCTCCTCTGCAGCTTAACCGTGCGGCAGCCCACAGAACCACAAGTGGCCTCGGGGCACAGGGAAAGGATGGGAACTTCTCCCCAGAGGCCCATGAGGTGGGCAGCAGACACAGCAAATAAACAACCTACACTTCTCGTGTGTACAAGGCTCGGTAAGGTCCTTAAGGATGGTCGCACATCTCCACAAGTCTCTCTCTCTCTCCAGAGTCTCCAAAAAACAGCGGTGCCACCCCCTTAAAAAAGTCTCCCAAGACTGGAGATCAAAGGCTGCCAGCATGCGATCTTTGTCATTCTCTCTCTCTCTGCAGCCCACACCGTGGTGAAGTTTCTTGTTTTCAAAGTTTTTTCTTTAAATACAATAAGAAGAGCACAACAACAATGAACAATGTGTGATCTGTCGCATGTGCTTATCCCGAGGGGGCTTAAACTCAGACGGGAAATTTCATTAGGAGTGGGGAGGAAAACGAACAGATAAACATTGTTCAAAGAACCTCATAATGCCACAAAAGTGCATTCCTGTAACTTTCTCAAAAGTTGGACAGTTGCTTTGAAAATGATTCAGTTAAATGTGCGTGCAAGTTCTAGATCTCTCTCTCTCTCTCTCTCTCTCTCTCTCTCTCTCTCCAGACACAGCAGGGTTGACCCACTTCTGCACATTTATACTAGTTGGTCCATAAAGACTTCTTATAGCTGCCTGTTTCAGAGCTATACCTGATGAATAAAACATTGCATCTTGACATCCTAATCATTGTAGTAATTAGATCTGTGCATGGCATGCAAGTGGATATTCAGCTTTAAAGCTGTGGAAAGATGAAATCTTCACCCTTCCTGTGCTAGCTCAACTGGTAACACGGAATGCTAATAATAAAGGTTGCAAAATGTATTTTTGACATTTTTATGGGCTGAAATCATACTCAACTTACTTTTTTTATTTTTGACAAATTCACAATACGTTTTAATATTAAAAGGTTGTGGGTGGCTTCTTCAAAAAGTAAGCCCATTTCTCCTCAAGTTATTTAGCGAACACATTTTTCTTGCAAAACAGTTCATCAAACCAGTACTGAGGGGTTTAAAGGTTACTCCACCTCAAAATAAAAATGTTGTCAATAATCAAGCCACAGGAATACTTTGTACGGAACGAAAACAAAAGTAATGACTTTATTCAACAATTTGCCTCCTCCGCCTCACCATGACTGTAGCATATCCTAAAGAGATTTTACGGGTTCGGAATGACATGAGGGTAAGTGATTTACACAATGTTCAATTTTCATTTCATACCAGTTTTAGGGTTTGTCAGATCCCTAAGCCAATGTATGAGTGATATTAGGCTCAGAGTCATGTTTACCTTAGCGTGCTAATAAGTTAGCATTCCTGTTTAGCTGCATATGGCTATTAGCTCTGTTAAAAAGAAAGCAGGAGATTCTGTTTTCACTGTAACCATCTTATATATATATGAGCTAATTTTGAATCTGACATGTAGCTGGTGTGTTTACATCTATAGGCCAATATTAGCAAACAACAGAGAGCTAACTTGTCATTAACTGTATGTTACAAGACAGTGACATGTATGAAAAAAAGCATTCAGCCTGGGTAATTTTCTCTGTATGAACTGTGCACAGAGTTCCCTGAGTGCACTCATCGCTTCTTATTATACCAGTAATAACCCTTAGGTGCTTACTTGTCATTTAGCAGACGCTTTATATCCTAAGCGACTCATATTATGCTAATTGCACGGGCAGTCCCCTTGGATCAATTTGAGTAAAGATTCTTGCTCAAAGGCACACAATGATGATAGAGTATTTCCTTGAGCTAAAAATATTAAGTTGATCTTGTTAACAGGACATTTAATGCACTATATGTATTTATAGTTGCCTGATTCAGAAGCTAATTGTATGCTATTCTCTCCATCTTATTTTAGACTGCAGTGCTGCACCATAAGAAGTGTATGTCTCTTGGGTTTCACTCCAGCCACAGAACCGGGGAATCTGAAAAGCCACAGACACGGTCATGGTCCGCAGAAACTTTAACAGCTAGAAATATCAGTACTCATGAGACCGCAAGCGCCGACGATGGTACTCATGAGAAGCCGCAGTGCCCACTGGACCACCCGAAATCCTGTCCAGAACGAGAGGCTGTTTCTATACACTGACAAAATAAATCTGTTATAGAAACAATTTTCATTCAGAAGTTGCTATTTATTTTTCCAATTAGTTACATGAAAACAATAATTCACGTTAAAGTAAAAAAATTTAAGTAGAAAGTGAAATTGTATATTTTTATAAAGCATACTTTAATAATCTTTGTTTTACTGGCAATTTTGTATTTCGTTTTTTACAGTGTATGTAAATATGCATTAAACTACGGAACCCCGTTTCTGCCACTGAATAAAAATAAAAAGATAATTTTTTTTTCAAAATTGTGAGATGTAAATTCGCAATTGCAAGACCTAAATTTGCAACTCTATATATAACTGCAATATATAAACTAACAATTCTGCCTTTTTTTCTCATAATTGTGGGATAGGAACTAGTAACTCTGAGAAATAAAGCCATAATTGCGTGATGTAAATGTACAATTTTTACTCATAATAACAAGGTTATATTTAGCAAATTTGGCTTAATAACATGCAATTTTTAGTCATAAAGTCAGAATTGTGAGAAATAAATTTTTAAATGGCAATTCATATAACGCAATTCTGACTTACCTCATAGCTGTAAGTTTGTATCTCACAATTCCAAGAAAATAAATCGAAATTTTGACTTGCAATTGTGACTTTATTTAATCGTATTACGCCATGAGCATTACACTTTTTTTAAAAGCTATGCCTAGTTCAGAGTTGGAAAATCAGTGCAATAAAAACAATTTTAGACAATTAACAATGGACCAATCTGACGAATCAGGGGACAGGACTAGCATATCTACATATATAACATAACTTAACTAATGGGAATGAGAACTGCTGCATCGTAAAATGCAGCTTGAATGTATTGGTGTGAGAACAGACCATTATAACGGAAAACTGTCCTGTCATTGTAGCTCAACGCGGCCTGTTGTTAGCACGGTCTCCTGCTAAACAAGCTGCCTAGAAATTTGCCTAGCAACCACTCTCTGTAACCCATGCTAATCACAAATGACGAGGGTCAAGTAGTCGAGCCAGGCCCACCCATCAGATGTCACGTTGATCAGCACTTCTGACGGCAGGCGGGATTATGTACGAACTATCGAGAGAGCATGTCAATATGTCTTTCTCGTGCACCCCCACACACTGACACAGCAGAAGCCTCCAAGTACTCCGCACAATTGATTGGTGCATTGCAAGGGCATCACTCACGTGGCAGCAGATGAAGAGGTTGCCACCATGAGCTGCTCTTGGGCGCTCAAAACAATCCACGCATTGGTCAGTCACGTTGGGTGATGAACTTCTGCTGAAAAGATGGTATATGTAGTGTTTAGCATGCTAGTTTTTCTACTAAGCTTTTTTAAAATGAGGTTAGCGAGAAGGTCAACAAACTTCAATAGAAAAGCTATGCTGGTGGACCTGCATAGTTTTGCTGTTTCTATGCTGGTCCAGTATAAACCAGTCTGGACTACATTATAAATTATTGTTATTCAAAACTAAAACCTTAAAGTCCATTACTTCAAATAAAATATTTGACGAAAATAACTTTTCAAATGGTAAATTAAATTTTTTTGAACTATTTTTATCCTTAGTGAGCCGTTTAAGTGTGCAGCGTAAACAAACAGAGAACAGGTCTCACAAACATTATGCAATGTTACGCAAAATTATGCAACACTGTGCAAAATAAACATAACTGTGCATAACTGGAAATAATGAGAATAAGATACACAAATTTATGTCTGTTAAGGGATTTCTTTCTTGCTTTTTATCCACACCCTGTTCTTCCCTTCAGTTTTCTTAATAAAAGCAGGGGAATGTACCCTCAGGGAAACAAGTTGCTAAAAACAGTGCCTTGCGAACCGAAGCAAAAGCGAACACCCTACCCAAGAAGCACGATGACGCATGTAAATGTTTGTACATTCTTTTAAACAAACCAGACCGTAAGGGTAAGAGGTTAGGACAGTTGTTTGTTATTCATTTTGACTAACAAGTGTACGCTGTCAAACTCCAGACCACTCCGATACTTTCCGATAAGTTCCAACTTAAATCCTAAGTCATATATTTGTTTAGAATATATCTGTGTAGTTCTTTAAAGAGTATGTTACAAATAAATAAACTTTGTGCATCTTAAAAAAGATTGAATAGCTGTCAATTTCATAATCACCTCATGGACAACTGGTCAAACAGAGCTCCGTGAGGTGCTGTAATATGAAATGCGTTTCATGAAGGAAACTCGCGGCCCTCGGGAAAATATATAGAGCAAGTGACAAGCACAATAATGAGGACAAAGTGTTCTCTTATAAACGCATGCATGCATTCGTGCACACATGCAAAAACAACACACACCAACACTTACCTAATCAATTCTGCGTTGCATACCTTCTCGGCACGGCCCTCGTCAGAGAAGTGGCCTTTCTGTTATTTGTGCTGGCGTGTTTGGATGAGCCCAGACCCTCGTTAATGTACATAATTTACCATTACCTTTATCCTGATGGAATCTTAATTGTGCTTTTACAGTGCTTTCGAAGAGCCATTCATCAGCGTCACAACCCCACACCCACATTCACAGGTGCGTACGCAAAGGCTTAATGACATTTCCTTGAAATCAAAGTGAATTTGCTGTTTTCATTTGGAATTTGCTAGCCCTCTGTTGCTATCGATCTGTCTCCCAGCATGCCCCCGTGAAGCCGAAAATATCACAGCAGTCCAATTCACGTTGTGGTTTTTAAGCTTTATCCATGTTTATCTGCAAATCTAAATGCTAAGCTTGCTTGATAGCATAATTATTTGCAGCAGGATGTCTTAAAATAGAGTTCAATGTCAGAACATGAGTTTATTATAGTCTGAAGTTATTTAACTTGTAGAGCACACTGAGACTCAGCTGTCCATTTGACTGATTAAAATTAAATAAAAAGTATTTACTGGGGCGTTCTTGTGGGATATGCTTGTCCTTATGTAGTCTGACGAATTGTTTTCACCTGTTTAATTTTAAAGGGTTACTCCACCACAAAATGATCAATGATTAATCACTTACATAAAAGCTTCGGGATACAATTTAAGATATTTTGGATGACAACCAGGAGGCCTGTGACTGTCCCATTGACTGCCAAGTAAATAAGAGTCAAGGTCCGGGACAGTGTGAAAGTCATCGTCAGAATAGTACATCTGCCATGACTGGTTCAACTGACTTTCAACTGACTTCAACTGACTATTCAACCATTCCTCACCTTAGCGCAACTTTGGAGAATATCTCTGCAAACACTATTCTGAAAATGTTTTTCATACTTTTTCTTTGGTGGTGGTATTTACTCGGCAGTCAATGGGACAGTCACATGCCTCTTGTTTTTTTTTCAACAATCTTAAATACAATATCTTGTTCCAAGGACAAACAAAGTTTTTACGGGTTTGGAAAGACATGAGGGTAAATGATGGGGTGGAGTAACCCTCTAAGTCTCATTCCTTAGACAAGTAGCACCTTCTACAAGCAACATGTTAAAGCATTCAGGTCTGTAAGTTTAGGAGTTTTTAATTTACGAACAGCAGTGATGCTTAATTCATTTAGCAATTTAGCATTAATTCATCTGTTTCAGTTGAAACAACTACTGGATATTTAATGAAACTGTAGTTGTACGCCCAAGATTTTTTGGGAGTTGTAGAATTTGGTTGTCCCTTCCATAACCAACCAATCATAGCACTGAGAAGCAGCAACTGTGCTGTCTTCATAGTCATAAAGCAGCTGAGAAGGACAAGTTTAGGAACAGGTGACGTCTTGGAGGGTGAAATGAGTGCAAAAAGCTGACCCATATTTTAGCTTTTATAGTGTCAGGGATGCCCTTGATCTCAGGTTGCTTGACCCAAAGAAGCACCTCTCTTGACCCCAAAGGCAATCGTAGTTACCATGGGGCTCTGCCTGTTCTTCCTTCTTCTAACGCTCACCATACCCTGACAGCACACCTGTTTTGGAGCCCAGACGAGAACAAGCAGTCATCTGTGTGTTCTTTGCTAAGAGTCAGTGCATTGCTAAAATGCTTGTTCTTGTTGTCTGGCTGCCTGGTCCATCTAAATGCTCACAGCATCTGCCGGGCTATAGATCAGACTTGACAGCACTTCCCAAATGCTCTGATGCTGCAATACACTGTAACCTACTGCAGGTGTCCTTAGGGGTGGGGTGGGATTCTTTTACGTAAGCAAAAATTTGGTCAAATGTGCAAGACCTTTGGGGTATTGCTGAGAAATGAATTGTATTGATCCTCAAACTGAAAATCTAGTTGGTGACAAAACTAGAGAAGGGGATGATGGAATCAATATGGGTCACAATAGGCAACTAGTCAGTTAGTCCAATAACCAACTTGTCAATTAATGAGGTCTAACAGTACATCTAGGTTTTTTCTTGTAATATATTATAGGTAAAAGTCCTGGAAATTCTTCAACCTGTCGTAGAAAATTGACAGTACAGCCATGCATTTTCAGATGCATGTCTTTATCTGTATTGTTTAGCATTTAGCATCTTACTAGTTGTTGCACGCGTTTGAAATGATTGCTTTTCTGCAAAAAACAAAAGCCATTAGCAATCTTCACCAGATGACATTGATTTTATTGATTGATTATTGATTTTAAAGCAAAGCACCGCACCGTGTTCATCAGTTGTACATTTACAGCTCATAAGACGTTGTTTCAGGGATTGTTTCATGAGGCAAAGAAATGGCGGATTAGAAAGTTTATGCGTGTAAATAAACACAGTGCTCCGCTTCACTACAAAACCAGATATTTTTTTTGATAAAACACAGAATTCAGGATAAAAAATTTAAAATTAAGTAGTGACTTAAGCTTTATTTCACTATATTGTGCAGGTCTTCAAAAGATCTTAGAAAAAGAAACAAAACAATCGTGGTCAGGTGAACCCAAAACCAGGCTAATTATACAGGGCTTTCTAATAAAACTAATTAGCTGTAACTAATTAGGCCGGTTTCACATTCATCTGGCTCTATATATTGAATTTTTGTCGTTTTGAACCAGCCTATTCTATATGCACAACCAGTATCTGTTAATAGACATTACCGTTGCTAGCTCCATTGAATGAAGACCTGTATTGGAGACCTTCGTTGGCTTTTGTTGGCCTTGAAAGAATGCTTTGTACAAGGCCTGAAAGAGCCAACTGTTTCTTTGCGCATGCCCCCATCACCCCTTACTTTAAGAAGGAAGGTTTGAAGAACTGCAAACGGTTCACATATTAATTCAAGGTATCTGGTTGCCTGGTATCTTGTTTTACAAAAAGCCTGCAAAAGACAGATTGGTTATCAGGACCAGCTGTCTCAGGCACGACGGCCCTGCTCTCCAGGAGGCCGGCGGACTTGTAGACGCAGGCAGAGAGCAGATGGACGGAGTCCAGGATCAATCCAGTGAATCAATAGCCGGCGTCTGACTTGAGGGGGGGTGTTGGGGGGAAAGGTGAGTTCAAGCGAGTGATACGAAATTGAGAGGATATGAGTAAGAGGCACTGCTGTCACTACCTGTGCATTTCAATAGGGGGCATTAGTTTTCCGAAATTGCGTGAGGTCAAGCCTAAAACAAGAAAAAAATAATCTGCCAGTAGGGTTTAAAAATACTTCAAATACTAATTCAAATGGAAGATTAGTTTATATATCTTATGCCATAGACGGCTATTATTATTTTAAGCAAAAATGCACATTATTTTGATAAATATTTTAGAAAAAAACTGACAATTTTTCTAAAGATTTCTTATATTTCACATCATTCTTTTTTCCTTTAAATATTTTGCTTCTAAATATATCTTGCATTTACAATATTTAGATATTTACTGGAAAACAACAGCAACAAAAAAAAACTGAGTAAGAAAATATTGAGGAAAATATAAGAGTGTTTTGTCAAATTAGTGACAGCATACTTATTCAAAAACTAGAGAACAGCAAAGAAAATCCCCCAACTTCCTCTTACAAAGTTTTTTTTTCTCACTCTCTCTCTTGCTCTCTTTTTATATGAATACAAACCCTCATCCGTCTTGAATAATCTGAAAACTAATTTGAATCACAGGCTAAGCAGACCTAAGGAGGCAAATTTTTTCAATAGTCCATCCATGGATATGTTGCCTGCATGAAACAAGAGACTGGGTCAGACCAGGGTGCTCCCAAGACCAGGAACAAGACAACCTGGTTTCAGCCTTGTCTGCTCCCCTCCCCCTTTGCAGTAGCATCTGTTTTGTGTTAGCCTGTTAGCCATGTTAGCTGCCTAAACTCTTCTAACACTAGCAAAGACTCGCTAAGCTGAAACTCTTTTTTCATAAATTGACTCACTAGTCAGTTAGCAAGAGGAAAATACTGTCACTGATCGTAAACTTGATGTGTGTGGGACAAACTTAGCTACCGGTCACTAGCAGGGTGAGAAGAGAAATACAGTTTGTGAGGCAGAAGTCAGAGGGAGTGCACTAATGCACAGGGTTTCCTGTGAGGGTAATGAGTACCCACAGTTCCCTGCTGAGAGAGGAAGTAGAGTGTAAATAGAGGGATTCCCACCTCGGCAGCGCAGCCGTTGTCATTGAGATAAGAATGGAAATTTCACAATGACTGCCGTTTGGGGATTCCAGCCTCCTGTTCTCTCCCAGACGCCTGCCTTGCCTGTTCAAATATCTTTTGGTTTGCCTGCCTGCCTGGTGGGAGATTCTGCTAGTTAAACTTGGTGCAGGCATGAGAGTCACGAAGCACAGGAAATTCTGGTGTTTGTTTTTATAGTTCGTCTGACACTATAAAACTGCCTAAGTAAATGGGGACGTGGTTGCAAATAACTCATTACGGAAGATGTTAAAGTCTGGATTAAATGAAACCCTGTTGGAAAAACTGCACAATGACCAGCAACGGACCGGCGTAAACCAGCATCAAAACAGTTTTTCAAGAGGTAAATTAACCCTATACTCTAAATTGAATTTTGAATAAACGCCAAAATCTGTCAAATCTCACGAAAATCCATTGCCATGATTTATCACGAGAAGTTTTGCACAAGTATTAGAATTTAAAGAGGCAGATAAGAGTGCAGTTAAAATAAACAGAAAAGATGTCTTCTTGCGTGCATACTAACAGAGTTATCTGTATAGTTATAACTTTGGATCTGAATGAATTTCATGTATTTTTAGTTGTATATGTTAATAAACATGTCCTGATCATTTTGTAGCTTAAGTCCACCTCTTTTTTAAAACTGACTGCAATCTTGCTTTTAAATCGTGATTCCAGTCAACAACCAAATGCACAGAAAGAAAGAAACTATCGCTACTCTTATTTTACTGTGACTTTAAATGTGAAGATTGTATATTTGATGTTAAATGCAATGGTTTTGTTCTTTTTTAGCCTCACAACCAGCCCGACACAGCAACTTTGGCTAAACCAATGGTGGGAGATTGGGGCGGGGTTATTTGTCTGACCCACCAATGGACGACAGGAAAAATACTCAGGAAAACTTTTTAAAAATGGCTCAAGTGGCACAGAAATTACTCACTTCAGCTTTAACAAAAGAGCTCATACATAAAGAAAAGCAGCACTAAATTAAATCGCAAAGCTTTTTAAAGCTCTATTTATACCCCTCGGCAACAGAATCTTTGCAGCTTATTAGAATGGCGGCCTATTATGATTTAGGAGCCTTTTCAAACATGTCAAAAGAGTCAGCTGGTGCTGCTACAACACCTAAAAGATCCAAATCTAAATCCTTTGTGAATTGATTCAGCTCTTTTGAATATTTAATGTTAATGTAATGGCTTGGTGTAACAAACCAGACCCAAATCTCAATTTACCCTGTCAAGCCATCATTGATTTAATTTCAGGATTTATAGAAACATTCTCCTTTCCTGGAGGCAAGGATAAACGACATCGGTGTAAAGAGCAGGCGAAGCGCACTGTGAGATTTTCTTTCTCCTTTTTACATTTCAAAGCATCTAACTATCTCATTTGAATTATTTACTCGGGCACGTGATGGAGAGCCCAGCAGAAGGGTATTGATTGGACTGATTTAGGACCTGCTGCTTGGCTAAATGCAATTCTCTGCTGCGCTGATGCGAGTGTGGGAGGTCTGGCCATCTCTGAGTCCATCGTAAAAAAAAGGCATCAATCAATCAGTATGTAATAAGGTATGGGTGTGAAAACCTGCTCTGGTTATTTAGCTAAACACAGGCAGCTAAATGGCTATGGCGGTATAGTCATTTGCTATCCAATAAATGCACAAAAACAAAAGGATTGTACAGTTTTAGGCTCCGTTCCAAAACCTAGTTAGCAGTAGGCAGATGGCTTTTAAGCAACCTAACTAAAATGAAATGACCAATTTGCAACGCTCACAAAATTGATTTCACTAGTTTGGTGTTAGCATTTTGCTAAGCTAATATTATTGTAATAAGCATAAAATGCACCACACACAAATAATAGTACATTTTTAAATTGATTAAACTATTTAGTATCGAATGTAATGCATTTACAGTTCACCCTAATGCATTCTCAGATTGCGTACGCCCCAAAGCATACAATGCCACCTTAAATAATTATGTTAGCATAATTATGCTAACTGCCTACTGGAATGGCACAATGTCTTAAAATGTTGCAGGAACACAGTTTTAAAACACCATATGTCTCTCATATTCGAAAATATAGCTCGCAGTTCTTTAAGGGCACTTTGGGAAAACAATTCTATAGTTACCAAATCTCAGTTTGCACTAAGGGGGACGGGAGTGATGATTAAGAGAATAGCCAGAGCGGGTCAAAGGATCATCTGTCCCTCTCCCTTCTCAGGCCAATGTGCACAGATCAATACATAATATCTTACAAATTGAATTCGACCTGGATCGACCCAAAGAGGCGGGAGCCTTGCTCTGCGATTTGTAGACAGCTTCACTGCAAACCCTGATGATCAGCAAGGAATGGAGTGCATATGTGCGTGTACGTGTTTGCGTTTTGGGATGTATAAATAGGTTTGTGACATATGGACAGTGTGAGTAATGGAAAAAGAGAGGGAAGTACGGCATCAAAGGCACACATTAACAAATACTCTTGATTATTCACATATAAGCGTATAAGCTGCGCTGCTGTGCTAGAGAGTTCCTGTTTCTGACTTCCTCTTTTACCATCATAAACATATAAACATGCCTTTTTTAAGGCTAGTTCATACTGCTTTACCAAACACCATCAGGGTTAAAAGGGCTAGTTCGCTTAAAAATGAACCCAGTTATCGTTTACTTGCTCTCAAAAGCTAACAAAAAACCATTTTAATTGCATTCTAAAATGATTCACATGACCCATGTGCAAATTTTCCATGTCTTTTAAAGCCATGCGATTGCTTTGTGTGAGAAACATAGTGAAACTTGCAATTAAAGGACCATTGTCAGTAGTGTAGAGTGTAAATTTCAGTCTCTTTCTTCCAAACCAAGTGGCTTTGTATTGACTAACATGGTGAGTTTATGTGCTCAGTTCAAGAAACGTGAATCCAATGTGATATTGTGTCAGCAAATTTTGCCTCACACGTCCCTGACACAAAAATCCAGATTGTGTGAACTCTTATTGAAATGACTACATTTTGAACAATACAGAATTATGCTGTACAAAGGAAAATGTGACTGCACCTTAACTTATAGAAAGTCTTGACATTAGCATTATCTTTCCTTTTGCATTCACGAGAGCTATAGCAATGTCCAATTCATGAACGAACCATTCTTTTGAGTGATATCTTTGAATCGCTTGATCTGGTTCAAATTATCTAAATAATTATTTTTATAAATCAGACTGATTTGCAAAAGTAGATCATAGAAACTATTGACCCCAAAGGACCATTTGAGCTCAAAACATCAATTTTGACACAAATCCCTATCCCTGTCACTACAGATTTAAGGCAAAATTGCTAAATTCTGGAAAATAAGGCCGAAAATTCTATTTCTCTTCATTACAAAGGTTAATGGTGCTCTCAATGCATATGTGGTTTTAGTCAGTTTCAGTGTCAAAGATTTGGTTAAATGCAGTGTTGTGAAACCAAATGGGGGTAAAGCTACTGCAACAAGGTCAACTGAATAAACGCAATGGTGTCCCCATCTATACCTATATGTGCACATATATATATATGTCTTTATTCCACAGTGCGTGTCAGTGTGTGTGTAAATGTGAAACTAACTGGGTTCCAGCATCGCGTCTGATGAGCTCTTCGGGTGAGATGACTGTTTCTCTGAACTGAAGCTATTCAGATACTTACCAGAAACCATTTCAAAAACCTTGAAAAAAAAATAGTCGGACATGATTTGAAATGAGGAAGGCACACTTATCTTTAGTACGGCACTCTTTGTTTTTTCAGAAACCACAAAGAGTCATTTCATAAATAACCGCATGATGCATATTTCAGGGTTAAAGCGCAACTACGATAATTGTCGCAATGCTTGCAATCTTAGGGCATCATTAGAATAAATAGGTTGTCGTGTCGGCGTTGGCGTGCAGGTTGTTTCTGCATATGCTCGCCAAGGTTAAAGGCACATTCATTTGAGTCTATCCAATTGACGTCTTGCGATCGATCGAACAGAGAGGCTCTTGGCCAAGCAACACATCTACTCCCATGAGTCTTGGAGCACAGTATCCGCCACCCCATCGGTCACACGATCGCCGATGTCTGAAAGACCTTCTCCACATTCTGCACCGACCCGCTTAACAAAATCCCTATTGATTGAACCTCCCCCCTTTCCATAGAAAGGCGAAGACAGCACTCCGGGGTTCTTGAATGATCCCTCCATGAACAATTAAATCCAACTGAGAAGTGTTTATTTTGAAGCCTGGCGAATGTTCCTCAGATGCTAGAGGCCTTTCTTGTTGCCCGGAGGGACTGAATATGGTGGATATTATGTGCCTGATGGAGACGTGTCTGAAAGTAGGTCATCAAAATGATGTAGCGACAAAAAAATTCTCTGAGTTTACATCTTCCAGTCATTTATTATGTGCAGTATAGGCTGATGCAATAGAAAATCTGAGAAACTTTGAAGTGGTCCTCTAAACAAAGAGATCTTAAATACTTATGCTTACTTAAGCATGCAAAATGCACTCAGTGGGAATAGGTACATTAGGTATTAGTAAACACACCCGATGCGGTGTTCAAAGTAAACACACCCGATGTTTTGGGGTGGCTAACATTTTGAAGGTGTGAAAATACGTTGACTTCTGAATGTGACAAGTTACATTAAGTACTCACAGTTCTTAATCAGCAGGGCAGTTTCAGCTAATCAACTCAAAATTTTGAGTATACATTCCTGGTTTTACATCATAAAATTTGTTGCATGTTGCTCCAAAGAAGCAATTATTAGTAATCATTCATCATGCTGTGAAGCAGGTTTACATCAGCTGATATCACCAGTTCTCAACCCCTCCCTTACAACCACCTGGCTCCCTTCTGGTAGGTAACGCCTACTTTTTATGATACAATCAATTCCTGATCAATGGGTCAAAGTTTGGCCGAGCTGGTAGGTGTTGCAGCTACACCATCTGGATCCAAAAAGCACATTTTAGCATAGCAGGTCAATGTAATAATAATAGATTACACATTTTTTTTTAGCATTATTACATTGTTTACTATTTTCACCACAGATAATTACTCTTTTTATTCAGAACTGCATGTTTTGCAAGTTCACATCTCACAACTCTGTTTTGCTTTTATATTTAGTATTTCACAATCAGGAATTTTCTTCTCAGAATAGGTTTATATCTTGCAATTTTTTTTCCTCCCTCAAAATTACAAGAAAAATGTCACAATTACCTTATTCCATTCTGTGACAGAACTAAACTTCCGTGGAGTAAAAACGTCATTAAATGAGTTGCAAACTAAACTTCTTATCAGCCTTAAACTTGAAACACAACTAAAAAACTAACCGGTCTTAATCAGTATCATTAAAGTAAACGACCTTATGTTAGTTGCTAAGTATTTTTTTGTTTACCCAATGGGCTGTGACTAGTGGTTCTTTACACATCAAGCCAGAAATGCTTTAATATGTCACTCAACCCCTAAAACCTACACACACACACACACACACACACACAGCACCTGTCCTTCATCAGCGTATTTCTGTGAGCTGAAGTGGATGGGTGGGTGTTAAGACAGGGCCAAGCTGTCGTATGGGAAACCAAGCTGTCCATAAGATTATCACAGAAGAGGACTAACCAGGTTAGGGGCATGGAGAGGGTTATACGGCTGACAAATAAACATCAGCTAAAATCTAGACATTCATACTCATGGTGTGGATGACAGTGTTTTGGTTCCCTCTCAGCTTCTCTTTCAATCATCGGCAAACACGCAACACAACAAATCATACCTCATTTCAATACCCAGAAGACTTTGCCCAGATGACATTTCTTTGATTGCAGCTTAAAAGGAAACCACTGACTCATATTATTCATTCAAATCAAGTATTGTCTACAAGAATCTAGAGCATAAATTTCCAGAGGACGCGTGATTGCATCGCTGTTCATCGAGCCGCTTGGTTATTGAGAGAAGACTATGCGGTAAAAGGTCAGAGGAAGGTCACCGGGAATGGGCTTCACTCAGGTCCTCTTCATTGATCTTGACTGCAAATAGCTTTCGGCTCTTTATGACACTAGCGCAGTACAATTAACAAGCAGACATTTAAAATCACTAGTGAAGATGACATTTAAAACCATTTTTTGTTTACAGGGTGGTAATTGCATTTTAATAGACAGCTTTGAAAAACAATACACACACACACAAACACACATACATAGCTAAGAAGAAATAATTATATAAAGATCATCTGTTATAAGTTTGAATATATTGTTATGTCTGAATATATAGAAGCAAATCTGAATATACAGTCGAAATTCTGAACATATAAATGTAAACTGTGAATATATAGAAGTAAACCTGAATATATAGTTGTAAGTCTGAATATATAGAAGTAAACAGTACTGTAACAGTATATATACACACACACACACACACACACACACACTCATATATATGCATATTTTTCAAAATATATCTTCCAAATACATTTTACATTACATAAAATTCCTCTAAACATAATATTTTCCTAAATAAATCTTCAAAATACATTGTCCGTTACATACATTTCTTCAAAATATCTATTTTAGGATTAGAAATGCATTTTCTTGCATTTTGGCATGTAGGATTCAATTAAATATATTTTCAATGTGAAAAACATATTTCCTTAAGCTATGCCATTTACAACATACATTTATGGTTTTTTTTAAATATATTCTGGTCAGAGAAAAATATAGTTTTGCCGCATGAAAGGAAACGAAATAATATTATGAAGCTCACTATGTCAGTTCATTAATCAAAGAATACTGTTAAACAGTCTTAAAAGAGCTCCATCTGCTTTTTAACTTGTGGTGGAGGTTATGCCAGAGCCAAAAAAAAAATCCCTTGCATTTAAATGCCTGACCTGAAAAAAGACTTTCTGAGAAGACAGTGCCTTTCCAAACATCAGGCCATGGCTCTCGTGTAGCATTTCTGAGCGAGCACTCTAAAGTTCATCCCCTCCTTTGTTTATTTTATGTGTTCGGCAGCTGTTCTCACTCGCTCTCTCTGTGCGCGAAATGACGTCAAAAGACAGCGATTCGCAAGAGCTCCACCAGGGCTCCTTCATTTCAGATCGTTACCATAGCAGCCGTTCCCACTTCCTGCCAGAGTGAGGTTTCCTGTGTTCATTCATTTCTTTTCTCTCTCTTTCTCTTTTTTTTCTAGGCCTCAGCTGGATTTAAAGCTCTCTGTTTACAGTACCATAAAAGGACCTTGGTGCATTAAGTCGAAGGATCCTGGCTCAATGGAATCTGGAAGTCAGATTCCAATCCCTGCTGTTCTTTGGCATAGATTGTAATAAAAATATATTTTTAGAGTGGTTCTGACTGTGCAAAAGCTGCCACCACAATGCTAGAGTGCCATTGGTGATTGCCAGAGCTTTGTTATGCGGTTGCTAAGGTGTTCTGAGTGGTTGCTAGGGTCTTGTAGGTGGTTGCTCAAGCTTAAATTAAATTTTTGTTTTGTTTTGTTTTAACAAATTATGCACAAATACGTTAAAAATGACTTGGATACAGCTCTTCCGTGAGGCACAAAGTCAAAAATGTCAAGGCGATACAATTGCACTGATGCTGAATCATATAATGAGTAACATACATGTGCTCAAGGTCTAAAGAAAATATGATATTAAGTTACGCTACATGATATTTTAGTGTAATTAAAAATAAACTCTGCTTGACAATGTTAAACGTATTTTTAAAATTAATATGAATACAAAGAGTGCGCTTCATTTGGGCTGTTCATATTTTTCTATAAACTATATTTATATAAATATATGCATTTTTTTACAGGCTTTTTTGACTGTTGCACTCCTGTCTTGAGCAGCTTCTCACGGTGTTCCTAAGATGCTGCAATCAAGATAAAAGCAGTTCAAGTTTTAAAAGCGTATCTCTAGACCTTGTGGTTTTAATTCCACTGCACTGTGCTTCTGAACGGAAAAACAAGTTCTTTGTAAACAGAACATATCATTGCCATTGACCTTAAAGTCTTTACGTCTAGATGGTACACAGATTCCTTCAACACGGGATCATATTTTGGCCGATTTGTCATCTTCCAGCTGAATGCCATGAGTCAGGTTAGAAAAGTACCTCACCTCTACTCGACACAGTTTGAGGTATCACTCACGTCCACGAGCATCACTAATAAATGGCATTTTTTGGTGTGACCGGCAGCCCACTTTCATTAAACGTGACGCTTCTAGCACTTCTCTGACACTTGTACCCTTCAAGCTCAGTACAAGGGACGGCACCTTTTGCACAATACAGGTCACCCCTGATATCTATTATGCAGATGAAGAAACCGCCGAGGGGAGATGCACTTTATGACAGCCTTCGGCAGTTCCTTAATCAACACCTGCATGTGTCGCATTAGTAGCTTCTTTTCCCAAGGCCAAGGGATCCAGCTGCACAGATAAAGGGTTTACGTTACAACACCCGTGTTTCTGGGCTTGCACTTCCCTTTGCAAGCGGAGCAGACGCGTCTGTTTCAGGTATGCGTGGGTTGGCTATATTTTCCACTCAGTCAAACCTCAAGGATGTCGAAGTCTCACTGTGAGGCACGAGACTACAACCACAGGGTTAGTTAAGGCAGTTGCACAAGGTCTCTTGGATCTTGCACAGTTGGGTGCTGTTTGAACGTCTTTTGCAGGGGTGTTCCCGAGGTGTCAGAGAGGGCTCCATGCCAAACTTTAAATGCCAAGTTTCTTTAAATGGCACATGGGCAATCTAACAAGGACGCCAGCTGTTCTTCACAAAGTAATGATATCCTGTAAAACTTGCTCCTAACCAATGATCTTCCCAGAGCTGACATTTAACCGACGAAAGGTTGGAGCCGATTCTTGGAGCTGGCGGTCTGAAGACCCTTCAGGAGATGCAGATTGGTCATCTTCCCACCTGTTTGGGACTGCAAGGATGCCTTGGCCTTTCTCGAAGCGTGACACACTAAATCATGTCATTTGCAGAGCAGGCCTTCAGAGGCCTTGAGCAGCAACATGTAACACAATTAGCTTCGAAAGCCTGTAATTAGACCACAGATCATTTGGCGAGGTTCTGCTCTGCTTATAGTCGAGGAGCAGGTTAGGTCATGACCGGTAAATGAGAGGCAGGGATTATTAATTTCTAGTGTAATGTTAGCTGTTTTCAATGTGCGTGCTGAAACGAGGCGGTTTTGGCCTGCAGAAGCATGTGTCATGTCATCACGCCTGTTAAAGGTCGCATGTGAGGGGGCTCGAAAAGCGCTGTACTAGAAAGACGAGGACAAACCACACTTAGCTCATCCCACATCGGTGTGACACCAAAAAAATCTCCCAGCACTAATTATACAAACCATGTACTGTTAATTTAATGTCATGGGAACTGGGGTAACAAGGACAAAGCATATGGGATGTTCATGCACGATCATTAGATGAATAAATGCCATCTGAAATCTCCATTAGCACACCACAAGGTGGTTTATACAGAAAAAAAACTCACTGTTCATTCGCCATGGTGGTGGACCAGGGTCAAAGGTTAACCCTGATGTTGTGACTGGACAGCTGGAAAAGCATGAGAACCATCCAGAACAGCTTGGTGTAGTCCAAAAGCAGTAGAGAAGGACAGAAAGGAAAAACTATGATGGTATTAAAGGTCCATTCAGCCTCAACAGCTGCATAAATAAGATGAAATTTTAAACAGATCACCATTCTTCTCTTGAAGCTACCCAGGAAACTAACAGACGTGGATGGAGAGCAACAAATTGCCTGTCAAGAAATCACATGAGGGTTTTCACTTTGTGTACTCACAAAGCAACCGTTCTGTAAACATGCTGCAAAACTCCCATCATGCATTTTAGTCTTGTTTCACATATTTTACTGAATAATAAATGGCTTCGGCACAAAAACTGGGCTGGTTAGGTGTGAAGAAAAATGGGTACAAAAACTATCGTACAAGTGGGTGGGTGGCGTTAAATAAAACATGAATATTAATTGTAACAAAATAACAAAACACTGTATGAAAGGCTATTTTTTCATGCACATAAGCCGTTTTTCCTATTGTCAAAAATAATACAAAATACAATGACAATTTCCTAATTTTTGAAATCTACACAAATCACCATTTCTGTAACGATCACCTATGCTAAACATCCCGATGTCAGTGTCACATGACCTGTGCCCAGTCGAACCATGGAAAAGTATTCATAACTCAACCTCAAGATCTGCAGTTTGTGGTTTAGGTCTGTGACCAAAGGCTCATCTCTGTTCCCCATTGCTAAGTTTCGTTTTAAATGAACATCGCTAACATGCACTAACTGCATTTTTTTCTCACCAGCTGGGTGTGGAGGCAGATGCAAAGCTAAGGCAATACATAAAAGGGTTGTCTGCTTCTGGGAAACTCATCTGACAGAAGAGTTTTAGCATTACTGGAAACTTGAAAGGTTAGCCTTCTAGCTTTGCTTGGGCAGCAGTTCTTACTGTGATAGCAGTAGGACTTACATTGTTCTTGTGCTTGCATGCACTTGGACTGAATTTTTATCTCTGCACATGCTATAATTTCCAGGGACAATTCCACATGAGTTGCATAAAAAAAAAAAAAATAATATGAACTGCATGCTACTGCTAAACATGCTAAATGACCGCAGACAACAATGAGAGTGGTTGGCTAATAGTGTTTTGGTTGCACAGCTAGCTCAAGAGTTCATTTTGACTTCTTTTTTTGTCAGTTTCTCTTTTTTATTATTATTTTGAATTACAAGGAAAGTGGTTTCAGAGCAGATTAATCATTTGAGTTGGTGCCGAATGAGGAAATGAATCGAGCTCAAAGTAGATTTGAATGACTTAGTGAAATGGAAATGTTAGCTACTGGCTAAATGGTGGGAACTGTTAAATGCTGGATTTTAAGATTAGCCTGTACAAGTGGTTAATGTGTGCTAACGCTACATATGACAACTAGCATACCTGTAAATACCATTACCGATGGAAGGCCGTAAGGAACTTGGGGAATTGGTGGGTTTCCCTCTTTTGCCAACAAAAACTACACAATCTCATTCTGGCACACCACAGATGCAAACAGGCATCATTCTTTTCATAAACAGCAGCAGAAATAAATATATAAGTGTATATGTAATTTAGCAAATGAGTTGTTGACACACGGGGATCCTACACTGAGACATTTGAGACACATGTTTCACCTAAAAGTACCCAAATATTAAAAAATATATTTCTATCTATCTATCTATCTGTCTGTAAATTTAATAGAAGTAGGGCGGCAGTTTAGAACCAAACTAAATTTAGTCACAGACTAAAATCAAAGACAAGCATTATAGCAGGTAAAAATGTAAATGTATACCTATTTTCCGACCTTATTTGTAGATGAATAGCTACGTTAACGCATGTTGCCAGAAAACACGTAGGCTACTTGGTGTAAAAATGTGTTGGGATGTAGGATTCACACTAGGCTATGTTTCATAAAGCATGAAAATGTATATGATTTGTTTTTGTTTTAGTCTTATTTAGTTAAGCTAAGTAAACGTATGCAATTTATGCAATTTTCAATTCAAATGCAGCTTTCTAGCGCATAAATTCACCTACATGACAACCAACCAATGAGAAGGCGGAACAATAACGACGAGTCATATCAAGACAGCGTATATCCGCTCGCACGAATCCATCCATAAAAGGGGCAAATTATTGGCAGTGAAGTGACAACGATGTCCAACATTTTATTTGGTAAATAATCTTTATGCACCTCAGGTGAGACACTGCATGCGAACAGAAAAAAAACCTAATAGTCATCACCTTACTTATAGTTGATTGATTACATTGATAATTGCAAACGTTTTTGTATTACTAAACTTTAAGTTAAAATATGCAAATTAGGCATTTTATTGAATGAAATATGCATTAATTTGCTTACATTTGTAGAACAAAATTCTACATTTTTTTTTCTTACATTTTACATTACAAAAATTTCATTTCGTGACTCTATAAATCAGAAAATACTTAGAACAGACAGAAAGCAATACATTTTGACAGTTTTTGGGGGGAATAAGATGCCGTATATTATCAGGCAGATTATGTATGAACAAATCCCTCTTTAAAAACCTTCAGGATATAGACAGGAATAAAAATTTGGTGTGTGTAATTACTGTTTGATTTATAAGCTGAGATGTATGGCTGAGTGTTGGAGAAAAAACTAATTTTGAGAAAATGGCATTTAGAAATGTGTATTATAATTGAAATCTTTTGATACAAATAGAGAAAGTGCTGTCAAACAAACACTTATCGGTGCATTTTGGATGTTTTCTTTCCACTAGTCTGAAAATTTTTTTTTTTTTTAGAAAATATATACTAGTATACTAGTGAATGAACAACCAAAAAGTTCAAAATCTCAAATTTGACAGGTGCATAAAAAAAAAAAATGCACTGTATCTGTCACACGTGGACTCCTTTTATGTAATTGTTTTGTCACGTGCCATGTGTTCTGTGACCTACTTTAGTTAATTGTCTTAGCGTTTTCACCTGTGTCTTATTTATTAAGTATTTACGTTGTGTATTTAAGTCCTGTGGTTTCAGTTCTGTTGGTCGATCTCGTCTATGTATTACGTGGTTTAGTTCATCTGCCCTAGGTACCTGTATATGTGTTTGATTAAACTCGTTTATTTGGATATTCTCGTGCTCCTTCACCCCTAAACCAAACCGTGACAGTATCAAATATCTTGGGTATGCAGCTATTGGTTTATGGGCCGCACATGCCTACTTTTAGACAATAATTAAAGTTTATGGTTCGTTTGTGAAATATGCCTCACTAAAAGGTGATTCAATGTAATTATCAAAGTATATATCCAATTTAGGATATATAGGCTACATAAAATGAATCAAAAAGATGTAAAATTTGCCTCGACCCAGAAAAAGTTCTTCTTCACTGCCAGAAATCTTAAAGCTATGTTTATTCAAAGGTTCAATTAGATTTTCAGACCTTCTGTGGATCCATGTGCACACTCCAAATTAACTTGTAGCAATAAAAGCAGAGATAAAACGCTGGATGAAATATAAAAAAGATGTTTTATAATTGTGTTTGGCATTGCAGATTGAAGAGACCCAGAGGGAAGTCACCCACATACTATTTGTGAGATGACCCCACTCACTGGCAGGGATTTTAAATAGAGTAGTTGGAATTAGCGTGCGTGGTGTGTGCTAGTAATCTTCCTCATCTGAAAACCAATTTGAACTCCAGTGTTCTTGTCTGGTGCTTTTATTTTTCTGCAGATGGCTTCCTCTTACGTTCTGAGATATTTTATTCTCAGTTCTTTGGGAAAGAGTGGGAGCTTTGAGCCGAAGACTTCTCCTTAAAACAGCATGTGTCTGCGCACCACTTGCCTACTGTACCAGCCAGTCCTGCGCTCACCCTCAATCTGTCATCTCGTCTCAGCTCTCGGGAGGAGGACGGACTGCCTGACAGATGGGGGGAGCGTTGGAGTCTCAGTCGCCGTCACTTCGCTCGATCCGACTCTGATCTGGCACCCCTGCGGTTGAGTGAACAGCAGACACATATAAATCTGCACGCGTTAAAGCTAGCTTTCATCAGGAAGCCGGCGCAGTCGCTCTGAGACTCCACCATACAGTACGTAGACGTACGCCACACCAATTATGAGCAGAAATTGTGCTACGCAAGCCACAAGCATAAACGCTCCATTCTTAAAGCTAATGTGCTACTGTTAGCCTAATGAGCTAAATTGTGTTATTTGCAAACAAACATTTTAAAGGCAACGTATGTGGTCTGCAAACAAATTTCATACTAAAAGTTGTGTATTTTAGTTATTCTGCCTCATAAAGATATACAATTTTGGCCAAAATAGCACAACAGTTCTATATTAGCAGTGAAACCAAGACAGACAATGCATGAATTGCCTGGTAACACATAATTCAGTACTGAAATGTATCGATGACGTTCATGAAAATTATTTGACCACAAATTAGCATTTGTGTGTTTATTAAGAGTGTCGCGCTTTTGGCTTAACAGCATGCTCATGCAAAAACATGACCTTTTTTTTTGACACTTAGAGTAGCTGATTGCGTTCGATAGCTTTTCATAGTAAGAACATGCAAACTGCAAACGGGATAAATGAGTCACACAAACACAAAAAAATATTTTTTTTCTTTCAATTTATTACCTAAAAAAAGAAAATGTCCTATCACAAGTCACACTGAAATGTATTGCTTAAGAAAAAAATATATTTAGATATTTTCCTTTTTTTAACTTGATTATTTCCATTATATTCCACAAAAACAAAACAGGGCACAGCAACGCCCTTTTCCACCTTTCCGCCCACTTTAAAAAAAGCACAAAGAAATACATAATTCACAGTTACCATTTTGGTTTCATAAATTAATACAGTCACACATGTGCTACACCGGTCTATAGCTAGAACATTGTAAATTGTTTTTTTTTTTCTCAACTCTTGTAATCAGTTTTCATTGGCTACAAGAAAGAACAGGCAACTTAAATGATGTGATCAGAACTCCAACAAACTATTGAAAATGCCCCCCGTTCCCTCCCTCCACCCTCATTCAATTACCCTATCCTAAAACTCAGATCATCTCCTATGCTTTTTTTCAATTTTCACTTTTTTTTTTTTTTTACTGTTTTACATATAGGTGAGGCACACACAGAGTATATTTCATACATATATAAAAATTAAATAATGATTTTCTTGGGGGAGAGGGAGAAATCGTCCATTGAAGTCATTTATCTAAGAAGGGAAGTGCATGTTGTCAACGTGTCCTTAAAGGACATCTCAATTGAGAGTTAGGGCACTTTGTTGCTATAGCACTGCAGTTGAAACTTCCTTTTTTTTTTTTTTTTTTTTTCAATTAAATTTGTAAATTTGTTGCTTCTTTGTAGGACAGCAGGGTTCAAGGGACGTAATCAAACAAACAACGGAACACACTGATGGAACCTGTTTGAACTCCAGGTCGTGACTTGTAACAATCAAACCATAAAACAGACAATATTCTACCAGAGCTCCTAGAAATTGATAAAAACCTGCATAAATGCGAATAATTTGTTCAGATATTTTTTTTTTTCGTACACACCGAAGGGGCAAAACTTTAAGGCACTGAAGCCTTGACATAATAGAGCCTCCACCTCCTAAACACAAAAATTGCCCCCGAAAAATTGATGCTTTAACAAAAACACAGGACAAAAACAACAAAAACATCCCTATGTTGTCCACCACTCTGCAAGTGTTTCGATAATGAACGTTAAGGCCACTTGAACAGAAAAAAAAGGAAAAGACAATGTTCCCCTTCAGGTAGGTAATCTCATTGCAAACTCAGTGAGTGCAACATCGATGTGGTTCAGGACATTTTGACGTTTATTTCCAAGTAGTCATTAGGGGCGAACGTCGGTTTCTAACATCCCTGTTAGCCCGCATCTGGACAAGGTCGATGGGAGTGTTGGGGTTTGCTCTGAGGATCCCTTGAATGTTCCATTGTTCCTTAGTTAGTCCAGGAATGATCCATGTACAGTAGACTTCCAGTCCCGTTTTGGTTTGCGACTGATATGTAACATCACATTCCTAATCGAAAATCCCAAGTAGCTGGAGCAAATGTTTTTTTGTTTTTTTTTTCACAAATTCATGCTTGTATATCTTTTCAGCACCACTTTCTCAGTATTGTTATTATTAATATTATTTTCTATAAAAATGATCAGGATAATTCACACTTTTGCATGCAAAGAGAAGTCCCGTATAGCAGCAGAACCGTCTGTCTGTGGAACGCCTGATAGAATATGTCAGTTCGTCTACGTATGAGGCACTATCAAGAGTGTGAAGGCGGGGGGCGGGGGGCGAATACGCTCCGGTCTGGATGTTTACGTGGGAATCTGCAAAGAGGTCCGGACAAACGGATGGGTAAATATGGGTAGCCTTGTTAAAACCGTATCACAACTGTAAGTGTTTGCTGGGATAAAACCCTCGAATGGTGGTTTTTGTAGTCAAATGCATAAATGAGAGATTCCACTTTGGCAGAGCAAGCCATTATAATGCACAATTGTAAACTATTCCTCTGGCACCCCACCACTCTCTCTATTATACACATTTAGACAGTAACAGGAGAGATACAGTGTGTATTTAAATGATTATATAACATCAGATTCATTTCACAGCTTGACTCGAGCCTTGCTGAGCAACTGCTGTTTTACGTTTGGTTGGTTTGTTTGTTTTTCGCGGAGGTAAAAAAAAAACCAAAAAACAAAAAAAAAGTCACTTTATATATTCTAAAAATAACCGACTTCACAAACCTTGTGTCTTCCATCACATCAGCATATTTTCCTTTTGTGTCATGTTTTACTTTCCTACTTGAACCTCTGACTCTACACTGAGCTGTTGTTGAGAAAGCATTTTTTGTATTTTTATTTTTATATATTTATATACTAAACATGCACTGTGCCATCTCTTGGTTATGTTATGATATTGTCTATTTCAAATCACAGGTGTGTGTGCAAATGACCCTCCTCGTCTACGAGATAAAAAACCTGAATGCTTTGTGGGTAATGCTACATATTTTGTTTCATAAATCATCATGATTCAAGAAAAACAGGACTTAAAACCAAAGAAGGTAACCCCCTTCAAAACGATTCTTGAACTGTGAATGCCCATTTGTAATGAAAAAAAAAGGAGGAAGTAGGATCAGTATCTGATTTTGTTAGTTCATCGTGCCTGTATTTGGCCTGTATGGATCTTTCCCCTGGGGTAAAAAGAAAAACAAAAAAAGGAAAGAGAAAAACAAATCCCAACACCGATGACGTCTGCTATGCTCATTTGTGTTGACTTCTTGGACGTTCTGAGTCCAAATTCTGGCTATTCATCAGTCCAATCCATATCCAAACATCGTCATTTGAAAATTTAGTCTATTCCAAGATCATAGTCTATCAAGGACGCAAGGTAAGTAAAAGTCTGTGAATCTTCCTTTGTGTAAAGTCTTTGTGGTCACAGGATAGACGAGGAGTGAAGCCTACGAGATTCTGCCTTCGGACACAGTCTTCGGGAAATTCTCCTCTCTAAAATGTAAACCCCAGTCATCCTTGATGAGGATGGCGCAACTGTTGCTGCTTCAGGCCATGATGAATTCTGATTTCATATCGGCTTTGACATCGGGCTTCCACACAGAGTCCTCAAAGTCTAGGTCCAGGGAGCCTTCACTAGACATACTGCTGTTACTGTTGCTCCGTCCAGCCTTGCGGTTGGGGAGCCAGTGGTAAGGAGCACGGGAGTCTCGCCGGGCCTTCCTGCGCAAACGCTTCTGCTGCATGAGCAGCTGCAGTCGCTCTACTTTGCAGCGTGTAGCTCGGTTCTCTGTTTGACGCAGCCGGTCACCTGAGGAACCAACAAGAAAAAAGCAACAAATGTTAGAGCCAGTTAGAACTGCTACCAGTAGATTAAACTAGCTAAAGAAGCTAAGAATGTGCAAAAATACATTCACAGGATTTGCCTAAACAACTAGCTGACCCAAACACAACAGACGATGACAGAATCCAGGTGTCCTGAGATGGATTATGCACCATCTAAAAACACTTTTGAGACTCAAAAAACATTGTGTTACAACAGCCAAAGATGCTTTCAGGGGTAAGAGACTAGTTGACCGCTGACTCATCCCTAGCTGGCACAGCAAGGCTTTCTTGGCAAAGGTGGTTGACCAAGACTTTAAAAGGTTAATATGTCTTGTATGGACAGAATCTGCATTTGAGCATCCCATACTAATGACTAGCATCCAAAACGCAACATAAGGTGGTGACTATCTATGCTAGACTTTTCAGTGGGGAAATGCTGGTGCAATACACATATTTGGTCTAGGACAGAATGACTCAGTGCTTTGGATCCCGACTGCTGATCCTGCTGAATGTTATCAAAGGCTGGGCGCTGGATAAATAAACTCAAGTCTGAGCGGTGACGCTGATGTTCTTAAAAAGACATGCTACGATTACCCCCACCCCATTGCTCTCTCTCTCTCTTTCTCTATAGGTCGTTACAGAAAATAAGCACACTCTACTGCCGTCTCATTTCAGAAGAAAACATCCCAGTATGTGGCAACAAGTCCTCTCTTCCCTTATCAGAAACGGTTCAAAATGCCTTGGCAGGCGTGCCCTTGAGATACTCAAAAGGGAGAAGTGCGTTCTCACAAAGGAACCCACACTCCCATGAGGAGACTGACGCCCACGCATGCATGCGCACACACATTCCCAAGCGATACGATCTCGACTTTGTTGTTTCTTTAACAGGAAGCAAATACCTTGCACTTTCTAATCTCACAAACAATGCTAGGGGTTTAGCCGCTAATGCACCAATTAAGGGGAAAAAACACGAGGGGGTTTTCCTATCCACAGCTAAACCCTAAACCTTTCATTTATAAATATATTCAAGAGAATGGAAGAGAAAAAGAAACCACAATCTATTAGCCAGCTCCATTAGGAACTATCCCAGAATTAAATAATGAAATAGCTGGCTAGAATGTCAATAATCCCGAGCATAGACTATCTTTCATCGCGTGTGCTCCACCACACATACACACACAGCAACAGCAGCAGTAGCTTTTAACATGGATCGATGGCAAATTAAAAAGACCTATTGATTAAACCTTAGCTCTAGCGCAGCAATCCATCTCCAGGCGAGGACACTGCTATTGGCTTTCAATAGAAAATGCAAGCGAATGGAAATTGTAAGCGAAGTAAGTCAGGCCCTTTTTCCCCTTTCTTTTCCTGGCCTGAGCTCATTGAACGAGTAATCACCCACCCAACCCCCAATACCAAGACCCCCACCCCCATGCGCACACACAGTTCACCCCTCCCCAATGCCTCTGGAGAGAAAGACAGACAAGGAGGTAGAGAGAGAGAGAGAGAGAGAGACGTGCTCTGGAATTCCACCCAGAATGCAATAGAAAAAGAGAGCAGATGCATATTCTCGTTGCTAATCAATTTCATCCACCTCTCCATATCAAAATGAAATCGGGATTTCGTGTGGGCTCAATTTCCCCCTTTACTTAATACCTTTCCGTGGTGGGCGGGTTTGAGCCGTCTAGGAAGGATTTGCGCTATAAATGTAAGTGGTAGTTTTAATCATTTGGATATTCGCAGAGAAAGAACAGGCTGTACAAACATCAACAGCAGAGATCTGCCAAACAGTTCCTTCCTAACCTGGTTAGACAAATGAGATTTGGGTCTTGCTCTGGCATTTTAGCGTGATTAGAGAGGTTCTGGTCTAATAGGACTTTATGGGTTATGAAGGTCTTTGTTTGACTGCACAAGCTACTGAGAAAGGGTCTCTACGCTAATGCTTTTCTCCTTCATCTGCCCTCTCAAAGAGTCTCTCTGCAACTCTAGGCCTCAAAAGTAGGGCAGCCACCTCACCTTGCAGCCTGTCAGCGCTTCTGTGCATACCAACTGGGGCTGGTGGTGAAAAAAAAACACAAAAAAAAAAACCCTCACTACATGAGGCTGTGGTGCCCCAAGGGACCGAACTACAGAAATCTGGGAGAAAAAGAGCAGAGGAGCTCATTAACAGCACTGGGCACGGCATGCCACTGTCAAGGTATTGTATGAAGCTCACAATGGTCTCAAAGACATTAAGGCAGACCCCTGGCCACGAAGCCAAGTTCTTTTTTTGTTCTTTGTGAGAATCTGTGGCCCCTGCCAATGTCCTTTCCCACACGCTCACCCTTCCAAACAGATCTACAAACACTGTAAAAACACATCACCGCTACTTTGGCACGACTTGGGGGCTGTGCTGCAAGGAAAAACGAACTTAACCTGAATGTTTCGAACAACCCCCGCATCATTATCGGGATAAACATGGCTGCCTGAGGGGGAGAATCAGTGCACCCTTTTAGAGAGTTATTATTAGGCTATGGCGTGGCTGGCCGGCCTAAAGCCATCCCGACAGATCCGCCTGGGTTGTCGTGAGTGCAAAAGGAGTGAACGGCTGTGGTGGGGGGCTGGGATGCACCAGGAACAAAGGCAGAACAAGCATTGCAAAAGCTCTCCCTTCGCTGTCCCTTGCTTCTAAGACCCCTCCCTGCACTAAGGTTTGGACACATACACATACGGGGGGGGTGGGTGGACAAGAACAGAGAGTTATTTTGCTGCCAGCGACGATTGCAAGTGAACATCATGGACCGAAAAAGGCCCCTCCCCCCCCGCATTGGCCCCATCTACCCTTCCCTTCCTCCCCTCATCCTCCTTCGCCCCTACGCCAATGATGCATTGTCTCAGAGTGAGCCGTGTGTGCTGCAGTGTCCTCGCCGCGCACTCGACATTCTCAGGCCTGCGGCTCAAATTAGGGGGTTGGGGCAAAAAAGGCTTGTGACGAGCTGCCCGAGCCTCAGGGGAAAGGAGAGGGGGAAGGAAAGGACAAAACAACCCCAGCCCCGCCTCTTGCAACACAGCTGTTCAGGCCCGCACATGAGATATACACCTGGCCTTCCTTTCTAACCCCCTCCCCAGCCCCGCATCCACCCACACCCCTCCTCCTCAATACAGCCTCATGACGGAGGCCTCGGAGGAACATAGAAAAAGAGAGAAAGAGGCAAATGAGAACAAGCCACAGAGGGTGGAAGAGATTATACCGAAAAAAAATTCCCCTGGAATCTAAAAAGTAGCAGCATACTGGCGAACAAAAGCTGGGATGTTGCACTCGGCTCATGCTTTTTGAAGGGAGTGAGCTGATGTATGAGAATGTATTGATCCCCGCATAGAGGAAGAAAGATTCAGACCGAGTGCTGATGGCCACGTGAGGGGGAAAATGGAAAGGAGGAGGATTAAGAATGAGGAGAGAGAGAGTGCAATGGAGGGAGGATTTTTACCCAATCGATGAGGCTGTTGGCCTGTCTGCAGGTATTAGGTCAGTTGAGCAGGGTTTTGGGTAAACATTAAGCCCAACCCAATGTGTCGGCCCACACTACAGTGATCAGGCAGTCTCGGCAAGCTTCCCTTTTGCCATTGATCCATTAAAGATCAGCTTAATTAACACTTGTCTTTGACTTGTTTGTTTGTTTGCCTTGATAAGTCCTGTGATCTTTTCGAGTCTGGGTGCTGAAATCGCTCTGCATCAAGGGGAGATGTCTTGGCAGCGGAGGAGGGAGTCATACAAAAATATGTCACAGTGTGTCAGCTTTGGTTTCTAATATGTCATTCATTTAACGCAAATATATATTAAATATGCAATTCACACGTACAGTAAGTTACATACACCTTCTCTATAATGAGCATGTTTTTCATTTTGGTATTAAAATGTATTTCAATATATTTGAGGCATAAGTAAAGAGTGCCCCAATATTAAAAATACAAAAAAAAGCGTTTTTGCAATATTTAAAATGTTTAAATAAAAAAAAATTCCAAGAAAACAAGTAAATTATCATTAAATTGAAACCATATAGTTTGAACTAATTATATGCATTTTATTTATTTGTTTATTTTTTGTTTATTGTGGGCACTTGACCCATCTATAGCCATTTCTAGCACTTGCTCTGTTGAACCAAAACCCCTCAGGGATGTTTTTTCCCAAAAAAAACACATAGTTCTCAAGCCTCTGCAATTCACATGTTTAGATATACTCTGTGATCAGTAGGTGCTTCTGTTCTATAACCCAGCTGTAGCTAACTCCCAAAGAGCTGGGATAGACGCCAGTGTTGCCTCTGGGTTGGGAGGAGCTCAGAGTGGGTGCACAGCACAGGACAGGCATTGTGTTCAGCCATCTGCACCCCTAGCAAGAACTAAACCAGGGGAGCGGTCAAACCCTGACATCTCCATTGCTTTACTGATACGATGGCATCAATGACCCTGCAGGGAGCTATGGTCTCAAATGACCACAATTTGCATACTAGGAGCAATAAAAGGCATCGGATATGGCTTGCCACAGCCCCCGCCTGATGAGCAGCTAAGGATAGTCGGCCTGGGGGGTTATTTTACCCCCAGTCGAGCTGGGCAGCACTGTAGTGACATGGTGAGAGCCCTGGGGCATTTGATCAAGCAATCTGCACAGAAGCAAAACTGTCTCTTTTGGGTTAGGAAAAGAACTTGGCAGTGTTTAAGCACCAGGGAGGCTGGGACAAAGCGGACTGAGATCTTGACATTTCACATCGCCGCAGTATGTACACAGCAGCCGGGAGCGTTTGCTTTCGGTCAGATTAAATGATCGAGGGAAGGAATTTGAGCACTCTTCCTTGTTCTTTCTTTCTCTCTTTGCTAAAATACAGCTCCACCCTGACGCTCTTCCACAGCCCAAACTAAACTAACCTGAGCTGACAGATTGTGCAGAATGTTGACGGGCGAAAGCATTCCTGCACTACTCTCCCGCACCCAGTTTAAGACCCATTTCACCCCCCCCTTCTCTCCCTTCATGCAGTGCAGTGGCCAGGCAATACCGAATCTAAAGGCCTTCCCTAAGTTTTACCCTACAGGCTTGCATTCTTTTTCTTCATTTACAAAAGACATGACTGTTGTACTATTGCAGTATTACACCAAACTGCGGCAAACAAAGGGGTTGACTGTAGTAGGCAAAGGGGGCTAAGAGACCAGGAATTTGAGTCAAGAATGGTGACTCTCTTCGTACCCTCAGCTCTCTTTCCCTTATCTGCAAATACTGATTATAGTCTGTGAAAGCCCAAAGTCTAGAAGAATCCAAGAACAGAGAGCAAAGATGGATGTCTAAACAAGTGTGGTGGGGATATCGGGTTCGTTTGGTCTGCAATCACATCAAGTAGACAGCTGCTAAAAGTATGTGACATTTCAAAGGGGTCATGAAAGTCACTGAGGTGTTTGTCCTATGTAGGCAAGTTATTTACCAGGTGCCAAAGAATATAGGTCTTAGAGCTCAAGAGCATTAGCTGGCGATCTCGCACTAAATATTGCCACTGACAAGTAACATGATTTAGTCCAGAAAATAGCCATAGCACCCTACCCGTTTTTTCCATCTTGCCCAAGAGGAAGCGCCAATTAATCAGTGGGCAGTCACTGGCCGGATGTAAACAACAATTTTATGAATGGACTCTTGGTATTTTCCCTCCGCCTCCTCTTGCTGACTTTCAAACACAATGAGCATTCTCTTGGAGCTCATATTTCTTGCGTAAATCTCTATTTAAAGGCTGCTAGGAAAACAAGTGTCCATTGACTAGCCCTGGCCCTGACTGCTGGAATGGTTTTTTTGCAGATGAACAAGAGTGAAACCAGTAGGATGGCCTATTTACTTTCAGTGTGGGGGAAGCACTGAGACCAATGATGAAGCATTATGCAAGCGTAAGAGGGGTTATCACACAGGAAAAGTATGCATTGCCTCAAAAAACATGTAGGATTCCCTACCCTTTGTGGAAATCGAGTGACCGAAGTTATTCCACCCCAGTAGTTGATGATATGTTTTCATATTGTACGGCGTAAGCTTGGTATGCTTTTAATCTAGTCTAGATTGATAACAGGCCTGCGCTTTGAACAGCGCTAGGATGATATTTCTTCATTATCTCTGTACTCTCCAACAGTGGTGTTTCATGACAGAGCAGTTCAATTTCCTCCTCAGCGCTGAAGCGAGCTGCCCCAGATAATCAGTTTTTACCAGACAGAGCGGGGTACCTGCCACACGTCTGTGAGTGCTATCTCGCTTCGTTATCTCTCTCGCTCTGGCTCTCTGCCTCTTTCCTCTTGGTAACAGAGTAGTCCACCCCCATTCTTTGCCTCTCAGTGGAAAGAGGACACCGTCAGCACAGAAACAAAGCCAGACATGCTGTGGCTGCTGGAGCATGACTACCAGGGCCTGAAAGAACAAGCCTAGCTCTTCCTCCCCCTCTCTAACATCTTCAATTTTCTTATCCTTGCACCCTTGTCTTGGACATTCTGAAGCTATGCAAAAGCTGCCTTGGATATGAATCTTCAACCTCTGGGCTAGATATGAAATACTACTGGCTACAGTAAATGCTCTAGGAAATGCATATCTGCATAATTTCTGGCAAATGTAATAAAACTTACCAGGAGGCTTGCACATGCGGATCTGACTCTGGCACTGCACCAGTGGGTGGAGAGTGGGCTGGGTCTCAGACGGCACTGTAGTAGGCAGGCTGTTTAGTCCAGGGGTGTGGGGAGGTGAAGGCGGTGGCGACGGTGTTGGTGAATTAGGGCTGTTGCACTGGGTCTGGTAACGGAGCTGCGTGAGCGACGGTGGCATGCCCTGGTAATGCCGGGTGGCACTTAAAAGGTCATTCAAGATTTGAAGGATGGTGCCTATATCTCGCCTGGGACGTCCAGTGCTGTCCTGACAGTTGGGATGCAAAGTGCCTTAGGAAGGAAAAAAAAACAATACAGAAATTAGATATAAATTGCAGATATATAAGTTTTATAGGTATAACTGTCGTATACAGAGTTGTTAAATATTACACTTAGTGAGAAGTTGTACCTGAAAATGTCCCAGAAAAGACCCCAGGAGCATGGTTCACAAAACTTTCAATGATAGCCCCTGGCTTGCGGGATCGCGAAGGAGTGTTACAATTGCCAGACGTCTTTGCTGGGCAGTTGGCCTGTGCAAGATATGGGCCAGTGGTCAACTGCAAGTACATTTACATATTTTGTAAATGTAATTTAACACCATTATTATATGAAATTATTTAATTGGATAAGGTGGGACAAATTGTGACTAACCTCTGGACAGGAAGCTGAGGGGTTAGGGCTGCTTGGAGAGGTGGGGCAGGCTGAAGATGGCTGCTGGGAGTGAAGAAAACTTCCAGGGAGTTGAGAGGGGTGCGGTGGAGGGCTACAGTGCCCTGAGGCTGAGGTGGGGTACATTGGAGGAACGGATGGGATAGAGGGTGAAGGTGGGAAGGCCACTGGGTTAGATGGGAGCGTTGTGTTTGGATGATGGGGGTGTGGGTGATGTGGGTGAGGGTTGTGTGAAACCCGTGCCATCCCAGAGGCAGAGCCTGAAGCTGGATGAGACTGTCCTGTCGTGCCCTCTGAACTCCCACGTGATATGAGATGCCGATGCTGTAACTGTGGGCCGCCCGAGTGCTGCGCTGCCAACTGCAGTTGGACAAACATCATATGATCGCCTACTCGCAGAGCCAGGGTTAAAGGAGACCGGCCAGACAGGAAGTCACTGACCTGTGAACAGGAAACGAAGAGGGGGTGGCTTTAGTAATTTCCTTTGCAATGCTCTAAACTGGAAAAGAATTTGGCAATAGGACTGAATGCCTTTTTATGAATAAGCAGAAGTATACAAAAGGCACACAAAACACTCTACCATTCAACACGCCCACGAAACGCTAACTTCTGTCTGGCCTGAGGCCTGAAAAAAAAAAATCAGCCATAGAAACAGGATGCAGACCCACTCGCCACACAGTCACATAATAGCTAATTGTTTGAAAGGCTGGACCGGAAAGGCTTGCCCATTTTAGGAGTACCCAGAATGGAAGTTGAGCCAAGGGGCTCTCTGACCCCTGGAAAACAAGGCGAGAAATATAGAACACTTGACTTTGCACTCCAAACATTTAAAACAACCTATGCCTTGTTCGATTTCAACCCCCGAGACATTCTTTTTTGCATCTGCCACCTTCTGAGGATGTTTTAACTGTAGCTTTGATAACAATAAATGTTTAAAGATGCAGTATGACTATAATCATAGAAAAAAAATCTAAACTATGAAAGCCACAAAGATTCCCTCAGTAGATCTATTGAGCGTCCTAGTGTTGGCTGACCTGTTGTTAACCTTTTAAATCACTGGGGCCTACCCTCCATCGTTTTTTTTCTCTAGCTCTTTTGCTGATCTATTTTTCCATCAAGCAGGCGCTGTCGCAGTCAAGTGACCTTTACTATTCTGTGCATTTAACTGACCAGAAGAGCCAGGCATAGAGACCCTTTTCCATCTTTAGTAGAGATGACGTTAAAAAAAAACCCTGTATGACTAAGAACTAATGAAAATACACTGAATACTCTAGATTGATGGTAAACCCTGCTTAAAAGGTCAATTGTGAAATTGGTGGCTCATCCCAAAGGGAGGGTGGATCCCACTCTGAATGACAGCTGTCTTGAAAGTTGATTTGCTTATTATTTAATACTCAATTCAGATTTCTCAAAAGGTCCCTGTAATTACTCGGCTGCCATTAGCATATAGTGCAGCAACTCTGTAATAGGATAAAGGCTTTGAATATCTCAAGCAAGGAGAGTGCTGAACATCCAAGCACTAATAATTAAAATTATTTGGGCCTGCAAATCATCAAGTAAAGCGTGCCAGACCCCACATTAGCCTTGCAGATCAGTCATCATCAAGACTAAGCATCTCACTGACTCACTCAAAGCCCAGACTCATCCCACATAATGAGAGAGTGCGTGAACCCCCACATCCAGTAAAAGTGCCTCTGAAAGGTGAGGACGTGGTTTGCAGAGACATTCCCCACAGCAGCCGTCAGTTTGAGTCACACAGACTTACAATACATCGGCCAGTCTACACCGTTCTAGAGCAATCCCAGAATGACCGCAAAGACAAAAGGCGCAGTGGGTTTACGGATCAGCTGTCTTCACTTACGCAGCATCTAAGGAATGTATGTGCAAGTATACATTGTACAATGTTTCTGTGTTGTTTAAGAGTTCTTGACTTGACTGGAAAAAACTAAGATATATTAACAGACCACTTTGAAGGACACCCCATATTTAGTTTCCCTCAGAAATCTGCCTATAATCAAGAGTTTCCGAAGACTTGTGGCCAGAAATTCCACACTTCACCTAGCACAGTTATATTGAATCTGTCAGGTGTACGGAGCCTGAAGTGTCAACATGTAGTCTACATCACCTAAAATGGATAAGGTACTCAAAAGAGACCGCAAGTGTATGTCTGCACAGGTCTCTTTGTTCTTAAGACCACGGACTCACTCTCTCATCAAGGCACACAGATCAAGTTCTAAAACAGAGCGCTCTTCATACCGGCTTGGAAATTCTTTTGAAGCCAGAAGCCTACCTGTATCCACCCTGTCGTTACATGAAAAACGCATAAACTAAAAAGGTCATATTGTCTGAAAAACAGCCTCACATGGAATGTGCAGGCACAGAAAGTTTACCTCAGAATTTAGCAATAAATTAACTTTTTTTTTTTCCCCTCGGTCTATAACATAAGAATTACAATATAAATTCATTACAAATACGTAAATCTGGAAATCTGAAAATGTGGAAATCTGACGATTTTGTTTAAGCAGATTAAAAGTCAACAAAAGGCAGATATGTACATTTATGGCAACAAAGTTACCATGTTAAATAACTATATACTTGGCTATGCCAAAATTGGTTCACCTGCAAACTAGTGTTACTCTTTCCTTTATCTTTACACTTCGTCCATTTTGATTTGTTGGGGAGGCATTTTGCTCTGCAGTGGGCTGCAGTTGCTATGCAGTGAAGAGCGAGTGAAGGAGAGAGAAAGAAAACATGATAAGGGGAGACAGGGGAGGAGGGCTGGGGGAGAAACCTCGTAGCGAGAGAGAGAGGGTGGAGGGGTGTGAGGATGCCAGTAGATGCTGATGAAATATTCAGTGAGAGTACGCCTCTAGCTCCTTCCGTTTTTTTTTCACCCTTCCAACTCTATAGCTGACAGTTTTATTTATTGGGGTCCCTGCGGTTCAAGGAACTCATTTGCAGGCGGTTTCTTCTGTAACACGGGAGATGCAGGGCAGGAGCTCAGAACAGCACCAGACTGACGTTCATCCACAGCCTGAAGACACCTATCTTTGAGGGGTCAAGTAAGAAAACAGGTTCTTTTGATACCAAGCATGACTAAAAGACTACTGGTCACCTATCAAAGGCCTCAGCAAACATGGAAAGTTCAAAACCAGCTTATTAACCCTGACCATCGACTGGTGGGTTTTGAGCACACTAGGGGGCCATCAATATGGTCCTCGCAAAGGGGCATGAAGGGTGTGGATGCAATAACAAGCCCCTTTACAATAATCAATCACTTGCATCTTTCCTCAAACCCTGAAGAAAGGAATACCTTCAAAAAGGTCTCACTCGAGGGGTTTAACCTACTCAAGGTCTACACAAGACTGAATGGTGAGGATTCAGTGGATAAAGACTAAATTCGATCAGTCAGAACTCTTTCCATCATGTCTGTTGACCAAAACAGAATACTTAATGAGACAGTTCATCCAAAAATGAATCTGTTGTCATTATTAATGTCATTCCAAACCTATATGACTTCTTTTATCTTCAGTGGAAAAATTTTTTTTACACATAATGCAGAAAGTTCATACAGGTTCAGAAGGAAATTAGGCAAATGATTACACCATTTTCAAGTTTTGTTCCTGCCATGTCTGTTCTTCCTCATTCTCTGAGCTGCGGGTGACCATCGAAGATATGCACCGTGAAAGCGCAACACCTTTTTCCTCAGATGACTGCACCGATTAGTCTGGGTAGGCGAGAGACTGAGTCAAAACAGACGTGTCACACTTGCAGCCAACAGGATTCAAAATACCAACAATCATGGGACTCAGCATTAATTAATGACTTAAAAAACATGTAGGAAAATGTCACAGAAAAAAAAAGGACAAGTATAAGGAACAGTGCTAAAAAAAGAACCTGCTCAGTACAGAAGAGGAGTTTGACCCTAATTAAAAAAGCTGGCGAGTTGGTTATCATCTAATAAGAAGTTCTCCATAGCCCCCCCTCCCTCCTTCCTTTTCAGTTCAGTCACGAAACAGAACACTTCAATCACAAAGGCGGATGGGAAACAGGAACAGTCACGAATCCGAGTGATTGCCCATGTCAACACTGTCCCTCTTGGATCGGGAGTGCTCTCCATGCAAACACACACATAGGCCCGATCGCTGATCAGAGAAACGCACACTAATCTCTCCTCCCATGTGCCAGCTGTTCCCACAACAAGCTTGTTTTCTATTTCAAATATTTGTAAAATCAAAAAAGTTCATTACCGATATGGCACAAAAGCCATCTGCATCCTGTGGAGCACTGCCACTCAGCATGACGTGTGATCCCACCGCTTCTATTTTCGTCCTCAATCTATACCTGGGATTCTGACTCATCACCGTCCTTCCCGGTAATCACAGACCCTCGTCAGGGTTGACGTCACTACGGCCATCTCTCAGACTCAGTTACTCTCCTTCCCTTGCTCCCTCTGAGAAGGGGGTTGGGTGGGTGGAAATGACAAGGGGGTGACTGAGAGGTGACGCGCTCTATATTGTTGGATCCCATTATTTGCATCTGTCCATTTCCAGACACAATGACAGGCGCCCCGGCCCCATTCTATAGTGGGTAGGTGGGTGTCTGGAGGGTGGAGAGTTGTGACAGGAAAACATCTCTAGTGTGTAGCACTGAGACTAGGGAAAAGGCGCTTGCTTGTGGAAACAAACCGCTATGTTATCCCCTCAGGACAAAGCGAGCAATCTACCTGCCTTTAGAGGCGGGTTAGAACAGAAACCGCTAATTAACAAACTCTGTCGCCTGAAGAATCAGACACCAGTCATTATTTCTACTTGATGGGCAGAGTTGCCAGCAACAAAGCGCTGTTTGAATGCAAAAGTGGCATTTTAATGTTCAAGAGAACAGCTGATCTATCAAGTGGAGTGCAGAAACTGGGCTATATTTTCCCTTGGAACTAAGAATCTTCCTCTAACTGCGGAGAGGGTAAAACTGGAGACTACGGAGAGACACACGAAACCACAGCAGCTTTAAATTATAGGCCAGAAAAAGCTGTTAGGCCAGAGTAACAAGGGAAAAATGCCATTCCAATAATTGCAAGCCTTCCCTTTCCATAAAATCATGGGTGGTTACGAGGAGTCTGAGATAGATCTTTCCCTGGAAGCAAGCGCTGTAGCTCTTGGAATTCTGCTATGTATATGGGGTTGTCCACTGTAACTACAAATCCAGCCTTATCTAGCAAGACGGATAGGTATCGTTGAGTGGAGATCGTTTTTACATTCGCAGTGGTGGCATGATTGTGTTGACTAATTTAAATTCTGAAAGAATGATATGTCTCGCATTTGACAATGTTACTGACTCACTTCATGCCTGTAACCATGAAGCTACAAAAAGGACACAAGTGATGACTAAAAATGATGATTTCTAAAAAAGGGGCAGTTTCGTAAGCGGCCAGATGACACAGTTAGCTGTCTGCAAAAGTACATTAGAACAGAAAAAGCACAAGCAATGTCTGAATGGTACTATGAAAGGTTTTTTTGATGAGAAAGACAGCCTCTCTTCACAGGTTACAAAGCTTTTCTGCAGAAACAGGAGACACTGCAGCTGCCGGGAGAAGGCGTATTGAATGATAAGAGCGGTGCACTCCCCTGTCTACCCTTCCCCCTCATACGCACACAACCACACTCCTCTGTCGTCATTACAGATAGGCGCTTTCCTCTCCTAGACTAATGCACACTCATATCACTCACACACAAACAGAACAACGCAGGATTTCCCAAAATATCAGCAAGTGGATGCAGCGGAGGCATGTGGCGGACTAATTTGTGCACATACAAGTGTGTTTGAAAAATATTTGTGTCAATATCCAGCAACTGACTGGATGACAGGAATGTAAACAATACGTTAACTAATAACTAAAGTTTAAACCATAAATAGAAATTAGAAAGTGCTACAACCATAATTGGGCACATGAAATGGTAGATGCAGAGTTTCTTGAAAGGTGGCATCTCAATGAAGAGGCTTCTAGGTGGGGTTTGCCTCGGCTCACAGATGTTGCCTAGAAACTGGAAGGTGCTTCTTAAAATATGCGTAGTAAGTGTGTGGAGGTCCTCAAGTTAAAAGCTTAGGAGGGCATCATCTGTATGCCATTACCCTATGTGTCAGTGAAGCATCTTGCCAAGTAGAGAGTTCAAAATCCTACAAATGATCCTTAAAAAAAAAAAAACTGCGGGTGTTCACTTCTGCCCTGGCAATTAGGTTAAGTGTATGCACAACTGCCCAATGTAATGGACCACTGTGTAATTCAAACATCTACTGGGATGACCTTATTAGAGAGAAACCTTACCTGCGTTTCCGTCAAGCTCTCCAGCGCCTGCATTACTGACTGCTCAGGTCTTGATGCTTGAGACTTTGAGAAGAGAGAAGCGACAGAGTGAATATGTGTGGCAAAAAGATTTGGCAAAGTATGGCACATGAAATGAAGCTTGTGCTATTTTTACCATTAGGCCTGCTTCAACTGTTGGAACCAGCGTTAACTTGCTCCCATCCGTTATTCCCAAATCTTGAAGTTTTCCTGAACTCAGGCGTCTAGAAAAAACAAGGAGATGTTAGACGTCAAATCTCAAGATGCGAAAACATACTTTGAAGAACATTGCAACAGATTTTGTGCTAAACAACATCGGACGCATTTGAATTTCACTGTATGGATAAAATAAACAAAAAACACAGACACAAGTGAGACACTCTCCACAAAATGATCTTCTTTTTTGTTCCACAGAAGAAGGTCTTAAAGGTTCGCAATGACGTTAGGGTGAGTAAACTCTCTCCTTAATTATACACAAAACCACCATGGATATAATTATTTGGCCCAATTATGATGCATGTTTTCTCTTCTTTTTTAATCCAAACAAGTATATGAAACAAAGTAAAACAATTCTAGGCTACTACGTTTGTAGCCTTTACCAGCAGACCAAAAACCACAGCATATGTAAATCAGCATGTTTACTCCAAAAACACCCCCGCAGGAATCAAAATGTTTCAAACACATAGTCCAAATGTATTTTTAACTCACAAATCTCTTAAAAATATATGTCCTAGTGGCATAAATGTGTACACATGTGCTCAGGCTAAATGTCACCACCTCCTGCCGAACAAAGGGACTGAGCACTTGGCCTGGAGGCAGCTAAACCAAACAGAAGAGATTAAGCGACTCTCTTCGTTTTAAAAGGATGATGTAATTTGGTGGTGATTACTTGTGAGGGCTTTTCAATCGGCCCAATTCAAAGCACAAACAATGCAACTGTTAGGGTCATTTGCAAGTGACAAAAGAGCTTCTCTCTCACCTCCCAGCTCCACCACCCAAGTGCAATTGTTAGGCAATGTGCAAACTGCACTGAAACTAACATTGCCCCTTCTTCTCTTAACGTTCGCTCGGAATATTTTAACACCGCAGTGCGAGTACCGCTAGGAATGCTTTATTCCCCGGCATCCAGTTTAAAATGACAATTACTAACGCCATGCATATTCTAATCAAGCAAAGCAACCGGTTTAATCAAGAGATTAGGAAACTATTTATATGCACGCACTGCTGTCAGCCGCGCACACCTTTGCGTCCTTTATAAGCTGTTAAACTGACATCGCTTGCATAATGTTTTGAACTGCAAGTACAGTTTCAGGTGTGATGCGGTGCACCTTGCACTTGGCCCACATTAAACCGACTTCCACAGCACACTGTCAACAGCATAGATCACTTTCACTTCTCTATAGAACAGGCTGTGGACTGCCACAGCAAAAAAATATCACGGTAGACAATGTAACATGGACTTTTTAACGTTATACACTACAAGCATGGCCCAGGGCTTCGTGATGAAAGTGTCTATGGCGAGCCATTAAAACATGTATTCATTCACGTGTATATTTTGTACCTTTTTTTGTCATAAATACTACCACTTGACTACTCCAGTAGCGACTACTATCTATTCAATTAGACAGCAACTGCTCATACCTTGCATACTAGTGCCTATCGTTATGCTAGTCGTCGATATCCCAAAATTAGTTACTAGATAGTGATTCTGACTGCTTCAAAACTACGAACTACTAATCAGAAGCGAACATACATATTATATTTCAGTAACTTGTCATTACTGAAACTAGTTAAGGAACACGTTCTAATTTTTATTGAATAATTACAAGCGATTAATAGAATAAACACTAATTGTACGTAACGTTTTCTTAATTATGTTTTTTTTTTTTTCGTGAAAGACAGACTAGTCACTGCTGGATTAAAAACAAGCATTTGTAACGTGAAAAAATATGCTTGCCACTGAGTTTAAGTGAATAAATGTGAAAACGGCTTGCCATCAGAGATGGCTTAAAAATCTCCACTCGGAAGCCCAAGCCAAAACCCACCTTCTGACCCGCTCTTAAAAATAACTAACCGTGCAGTCTAACAGTAACACATCAGACCACTACTCACGTTTCTTTGTGTAGCAGAGCGAGTCTTTCTTTGGGTACTTTCAGTCTTTGAGAGAGTCTTCGCTTTAGCCCTTCCACGGTCTCTTCTGCGGGAAGGGAGAGCTCAAAGCGTGTGCCGGTGGTGGAGTGGATGTACAAATTCATGGGGGGCTCGCCGGAGACGCTCTCGCAGGACGGCGCAGCTCCGCGACTGCTGCAGCTCCTGGCGCTCGGATGCTGGTCCATTCGATAGCCTACGATAGAGGAGACAGGGTCGATGGAAGCGGAGGGATAGGGCTGGATCTCTCTATCTGTAAAAGCTCTTGGAAAATATTCCCAATGATTATTCCCGTTTTGGCGATCGATCCTGCGGCGATCCTACTAGCTTCTTTTACAGCGGCGTTTAATTCTATCTTTCCGATAGCGCATTAAAATGCATATTCTGTAACTGTAGTCCTTTGTCGTTGACAGTGTACTGCAAAACCAGCGCGACCTTTTTCCCCCCTATTTCTTTTTTTTTTCTTCTTTCTTTTTTTTTTTTTTTTTTTTTTTTTTTAAAGCGCAGCCCTCATCGCGAAGAGAAACTCCAGTGAAACACGCATAATAATGCCCGTTGTTTCGCCGTATCTCGCTTCCACTGTGCCGCTCTGGCCACACCCACAAAAGCTCTGCCCAATCACGTAGGGCGCGAGCAATGACGTCATACGCGTAGCCAATGGCGGGGTGCTCTGCTCACCCACGTGGAGCGCAAACCCCGCCTCTTTCTCTCTCTCTCCCCCCCCCGCGTCGCCTTCCTCATTGAGGACAAATCCGATCTGAGTGGGCGAGGAGCTCCAGTCCTGGAGTTACAGCCCACTCGTACCAATTCCACACCATTCATGAGGCAAACTGTCAAAGTAACAAGTCACCCAATATAACCTTGAATGTTTAAATAGCAACACCGAACACCCTGTTTACAAAATACAACAGACCGTCTTTAACACACAGCCAAAACGAAATGTCTTAGGTTGCATTTTTTGTTGCCCGTTGCGTTTTCTTCCACACAACAAACTGCTTAAGCATTTTTGCGGCACGTCTTACACACCGATGCACGGGCGATTCTTCTTAATGCAAAATTTGCTAACGCGATTAACTTTTGAACGCACGCGTGCAGCGCCGGCAACGTTTCCCGAGAGCGGCGATTGCATAAACACGTTCGTATCTTAAATCGAAACCGCGTTCGGTGTAAAAGTTTACATTCGCTGGCGTGGGACAAGTGCAACACCGAGAAACCCCATTTAGACATTCCACAGGCACACGGTTAAGTGTCTAACGCTGTAATAATCTCTCCTTCGCAACTAAAATGCAGTTTTGTATCATTGCTAGAGGACAAAACACTTCCCCATAATTGAAGAATCATCCACATGCAAAATCTATCATCATCCACGCATGTTCTAAGAGCCTGCAATCTCTCTACGTGCGCGACTTGCGTTTAAAAGCATGCATTACGCTTATCGTTATCTCTATTCAAATAGCCCCCCCACGCCCCAGTAAAACACAGTATGCTCTTAAGGAAACGTCGCGTCCCAGTCACACGGCATTATAAGCGTCGCTCGGGGCGATACACAAATTGACGCTTACGTCACTCACTATCGCGATCTCGTGCCAAATGTGCTCGCGAGCTTCAGACTGCAAACGTCTGCGGACGGGAGGCCGGCATATACACCTTATCTGTGCGACGAAACCCAAGTCGGACTTGTTTTGGGGCGTCTCGTGCGTTTAAAACGCCTCGCACCAGAATTTACAACTCATTCACGTGGTGCGCGAGCACAGCCACCATTGACCTGCCTGCAAAAAGAAAACCCCGTCCGTCCGAGTGCAATCGACTTTGCGGTGAAACTCGAGCGCCCGCCAGCGGTGAAAGGAGGCCTTGGCAACACCAATTTCTAAATAAGCGTGGATATGCACATCCATAACAACCAATTTTTGTATAAGCAAAATAAACATCGGGGGTACTTCGTGATACTTTTAAGCAAATTAACATTTACCCGTCCTCACGTCGTTCCCGAACCCATTTCCCTCCTTAGAGAACAAAAAGGAGACTTTTGACAACCTCAGTGGCTATTTTAAGCAAACAACATGCAATTGCACGAAAACCGTGGCTGTCAGTTCCTGATATTCTCCTTTTGCGTCCCGCCGAAGAAAGAAAGAAAGTGACACAGAACAGCGTTTTAATCTGGAGGCGAATCCGTTTTCGCGTTCAGAAACTAAGTCGGAACCTAGTTTTTTCATAAGCAGGTCTCACTCAAAAGTTTTAAAGCGGCTCAAAATAAAAAAGCAAAGAGCCCACACGTCGCTGCAAAAAAACAAACAAACAAACAAACAACAAACAACAAAAAACAAAAACAAACGAGATTTGAGAGCGACCCAGCCGCTGCTCGAAAAGTGAATAGAAAACATCGCTTTGACACTCACCAATTATTGTGGCGAAAACCTCAAAGTTTCGCGACAACGTCTCAGATTCCTCCACAGGGTTGCCTAGTTTGGGCATGTATAGAGGAAATTATAATGTAAGTTCAGATGCGTCCACGAAAAGACGTCCACCGA